>NC_091363.1:7397215-7574715 GCF_038502225.1 Cherax quadricarinatus
TGGGGACCCCTGTTGCACCGCCATCCTCAGTCAAGCACCTAAACTACTGGGAATGCTTGAACTCCTTGGAACTGTACTCCTTAGAACGTAGGCGAGAAAGCTACATCATAATGTACACCTGGAAGATACTTGAGGGATTGGTACCAAACCTACACACTGAAATTACTACTTATGAACACAAGAGACTTGGTAGACGGTGCAAGATACCTCCAATGAAAAGCAGGGAAGTGATGAGTACATTGAGAGAGAACTTAATAAGTGTAATGGTACCACGACTCTGCAACACCCTCCCTTCATACACAAGGAAGATCATCAACAAACTCCTTGTTGTCTTCAAGAGGGAACTCGACAGATTCCTCAAAAAAGTTCCTGATCAGCCGGGTTGTGGTACATACATTGTGCAGCGAGCGGCGGACACTAACAGCTTGATGGATCAGACCAGCAATCAGGAGGCCTGGTCTGGGACTGGTGCCCCGGGGGGGCTGACCCCCCCCAGGCAAGGATATGTATGCGTACACTAGCACTTGTACACGCGCACATGTGCATGTGTACAGCGACGCAGGTATTGTATACTTTGTGTAGACCAACACCTGTATACTCGCATGTATACACTATGTACTATATTACCTGCACGTGACTGGCACTACAGTGCCATTAGCAGCAGCAGTGACACCAGCAACAGTAGCAGCAGTAGTGACAACGGCAGGAGCAGTGACAACGGCAGAAGCAGTGACGATGACAGTAGTAGTGACAAGGGTAAAAGTAGTGACAATGACAGAAGCAGTGACGGCGGTAGAAGTAGTGACAACGGCAGAAGCAGTGACGGCGGTAGAAGCAGTGACAACGGTCGGAGCAGTGACAACGGCAAGAGCAGTGACAGCGGTAGAAGCAGCGAAAACGGCAGAAGCAGTGAAGGCGGTAGAAGCAGTGATAACGGCAGAAGCAGTGAAGGCGGTAGAAGCAGTGATAACGGCAGAAGCAGTGACAGCGGCAGAAGCAGTGACGGCGGTAGAAGCAGTGATAACGGCAAAATCAGTGACAGCGGTTGAAGCAGCGACAGCGGCAAAAGCAGTGATAGAGGCTAAAAAAACAGTGACAGCAGCAACTATCAGCGGCAGCAGCAGCAGACAGCAGAGGTGGCGGCAGCCAGAGCCGATTATACCAGCCCCTCCCTGATAACACTCTACTCCCACTACCACCACCACTACTGACACCACTACCACCACTGACACCACTACCACCACTGACACTACCACCACTGACACCACTGACACCACTACCACCACTGACACCACTACCACCACTGACACCACTACCACCACTGACACTACCACCACTGACACCACTGACACCACTACCACCACTGACACCACTACCACCACTGACACCACTACCACCACTGACACCACTACCACCACTACCACCACCACTACTGACACCACTACCACCACTGACACCACTACCACCACTGACACCACTACCACCACTGACACTACCACCACTGACACCACTACCACCACTGACACCACTACCACCACTACCACCACTACCACCACCACTACTGACACCACTACCACCACTGACACCACTACCACCACTGACACCACTACCACCACTGACACTACCACCACTGACACCACTACCACCTCTTACACTACCACCACTGACACCACTACCACCACTGACACTACCACCACTGACACCACTAACACCACTGACACTACCACCACTGACACCACTACCACCACTGACACCACTACCACCACTGACACTACCACTACTGACACCACTACCACCACTGACACCACTACCACCACTGACACCACTACCACCACTGACACCACTACCACCACCACTACTGACACCACTACCACCACTGACACCACTACCACCACTGACACCACTACCACCACTGACACCACTACCACCACTGACACCACTACCACCACAGCTAAAAGTAAGTAACCAGAATATGATCCCATGCTCCAAGTCAGTAATTTTTTACCCCGGCGTCTCCTAGCACAGCCTCACATGAGGCGTCTCCTAGCACAGCCTCACATGAGGCGTCTCCTAGCACAGCCTCACATGAGGCGTCTCCTAGCACAGCCTCACATGAGGCGTCTCCTAGCACAGCCTCACATGAGGCGTTTCCTAGCACAGCCTCACATGAGGCTTCTCCTAGCACAGCCTCACATGAGGCGTCTCCTAGCACAGCCTCACATGAGGCGTCTCCTAGCACAGCCTCACATGAGGCGTCTCCTAGCACAGCCTCACATGAGGCGTCTCCTAGCACAGCCTCACATGAGGCGTCTCCTAGCACAGCCTCACATGAGGCGTCTCCTAGCACAGCCTCACATGAGGCTTCTCCTAGCACAGCCTCACATGAGGCGTCTCCTAGCACAGCCTCACATGAGGCGTCTCCTAGCACAGCCTCACATGAGGCGTCTCCTAGCACAGCACATGAGGCGTCTCCTAGCACAGCCTCACATGAGGCGTCTCCTAGCACAGCCTCACATGAGGCGTCTCCTAGCACAGCCTCACATGAGGCGTCTCCTAGCACAGCCTCACATGAGGCGTCTCCTAGCACAGCCTCACATGAGGCGTCTCCTAGCACAGCCTCACATGAGGCGTCTCCTAGCACAGCCTCACATGAGGCGTCTCCTAGCACAGCCTCACATGAGGCGTCTCCTAGCACAGCCTCACATGAGGCGTAGCACGGCCTCCTAGCACGGCCTCACATGAGGCGTCTCCTAGCACAGCCTCACATGAGGCGTCTCCTAGCACAGCCTCACATGAGGCGTCTCCTAGCACAGCCTCACATGAGGCGTCTCCTAGCACAGCCTCACATGAGGCGTCTCCTAGCACAGCCTCACATGAGGCGTCTCCTAGCACAGCCTCACATGAGGCGTCTCCTAGCACAGCCTCACATGAGGCGTCTCCTAGCACAGCCTCACATGAGGCGTCTCCTAGCACAGCCTCACATGAGGCGTCTCCTAGCACAGCCTCACATGAGGCGTCTCCTAGCACAGCCTCACATGAGGCTCTCCTAGCACAGCCTCACATGAGGCGTCTCCTAGCACAGCCTCACATGAGGCGTCTCCTAGCCTCTCCTAGCACAGCCTCACATGAGGCGTCTCCTAGAACGGCCTCACATGAGGCGTCTCCTAGCACAGCCTCACATGAGGCGTCTCCTAGCACAGCCTCACATGAGGCGTCTCCTAGCACAGCCTCACATTAGGCGTCTCCTAGCTCAGCCACACATGAGGCCGTCTCCTAGCACAGCCTCACATGAGGCGTCTCCTAGCACAGCCTCACATGAGGCCTCACATGAGGCGTCTCCTAGCACAGCCTCACATGAGGCGTCTCCTAGCACAGCCTCACATGAGGCGTCTCCTAGCACAGCCTCACATGAGGCGTCTCCTAGCACAGCCTCACATGAGGCGTCTCCTAGCACGGCCTCACATGAGGCGTCTCCTAGCACGGCCTCACATGAGGCGTCTCCTAGCACAGCCTCACATGAGGCGTCTCCTAGCACAGGCGTCTCCTCACATGAGGCGTCTCCTAGCACAGCCTCACATGAGGCGTCTCCTGAGAGGCGTCTCCTAGCACAGCCTCACATGAGGCGTCTCCTAGCCTCACATGAGCCTCACAGCCTCACATGAGGCGAGGCGTCTCCTAGCACAGCCTCACATGAGGCGTCTCCTAGCACAGCCTCACATGAGGCGTCTCCTAGTACAGCCTCACATGAGGCCTCTCCTAGCACAGCCTCACATGAGGCCTCTCCTAGCACAGCCTCACATGAGGCGTCTCCTAGCACAGCCTCACATGAGGCGTCTCCTAGCACAGCCTCACATGAGGCGTCTCCTAGCACAGCCTCACATGAGGCGTCTCCTAGCACAGCCTCACATGAGGCGTCTCCTAGCACAGCCTCACATGAGGCGTCTCCTAGCACAGCCTCACATGAGGCGTCTCCTAGCACAGCCTCACATGAGGCCTCTCCTAGCACAGCCTCACATGAGGCCTCTCCTAGCACAGCCTCACATGAGGCCTCTCCTAGCACAGCCTCACATGAGGATTCTCCTAGCACAGCCTCACATGAGGCGTCTCCTAGCAGCCTCACATGAGGCGTCTCCTAGCACAGCCTCACATGAGGCGTCTCCTAGCACAGCCTCACATGAGGCGTCTCCTAGCACAGCCTCACATGAGGCGTCTCCTAGCACAGCCTCACATGAGGCGTCTCCTAGCACAGCCTCACATGAGGCGTCTCCTAGCACAGCCTCACATGAGGCGTCTCCTAGCACAGCCGCACATGAGGCGTCTCCTAGCACAGCCTCACATGAGGCGTCTCCTAGCACAGCCTCACACGAGGCGTCTCCTAGCACAGCCTCACATGAGGCGTCTCCTAGCACAGCCTCACATGAGGCGTCTCCTAGCACAGCCTCACATGAGGCGTCTCCTAGCACAGCCTCACATGAGGCGTCTCCTAGCACAGCCTCACATGAGGCGTCTCCTAGCACAGCCTCACATGAGGCGTCTCCTAGCACAGCCTCACATGAGGCGTCTCCTAGCACAGCCTCACATGAGGCGTCTCCTAGCACAGCCTCACATGAGGCGTCTCCTAGCACAGCCTCACATGAGGCGTCTCCTAGCACAGCCTCACATGAGGCGTCTCCTAGCACAGCCTCACATGAGGCGTCTCCTAGCACAGCCTCACATGAGGCGTCTCCTAGCACAGCCTCACATGAGGCGTCTCCTAGCACAGCCTCACATGAGGCGTCTCCTAGCACAGCCTCACATGAGGCGTCTCCTAGCACAGCCTCACATGAGGCGTCTCCTAGCACAGTCTCCTAGCACAGTCTCACATGAGGCGTCTCCTAGCACAGCCTCACGAGGCGTCTCCTAGCACAGCCTCACATGAGGCGTCTCCTAGCACAGCCTCACATGAGGCGTCTCCTAGCACAGCCTCACATGAGGCTTCTCCTAGCACAGCCTCACATGAGGCGTCTCCTAGCACAGCCTCACATGAGGCTTCTCCTAGCACAGCCTCACATGAGGCCTCTCCTAGCACAGCCTCACATGAGGCGTCTCCTAGCACAGCCTCACATGAGGCTTCTCCTAGCACAGCCTCACATGAGGCCTCTCCTAGCACAGCCTCACATGAGGCTTCTCCTAGCACAGCCTCACATGAGGCGTCTCCTAGCACAGCCTCACATGAGGCGTCTCCTAGCACAGCCTCACATGAGGCGTCTCCTAGCACAGCCTCACATGAGGCGTCTCCTAGCACAGCCTCACATGAGGCGTCTCCTAGCACAGCCTCACATGAGGCGTCTCCTAGCACAGCCTCACATGAGGCGTCTCCTAGCACAGCCTCACATGAGGCGTCTCCTAGCACAGCCTCACATGAGGCGCCTCCTAGCACAGCCTCACATGAGGCCTCTCCTAGCACAGCCTCACATGAGGCCTCTCCTAGCACAGCCTCACATGAGGCCTCTCCTAGCACAGCCTCACATGAGGCCTCTCCTAGCACAGCCTCACATGAGGCCTCTCCTAGCACAGCCTCACATGAGGCCTCTCCTAGCACAGCCTCACATGAGGCCTCTCCTAGCACAGCCTCACTTGAGGCCTCTCCTAGCACAGCCTCACATGAGGCCTCTCCTAGCACAGCCTCACATGAGGCCTCTCCTAGCACAGCCTCACATGAGGCCTCTCCTAGCACAGCCTCACATGAGGCCTCTCCTAGCACAGCCTCACATGAGGCCTCTCCTAGCACAGCCTCACATGAGGCTTCTCCTAGCACAGCCTCACATGAGGCGCCTCCTAGCACAGCCTCACGAGGCCTCTCCGAGCACAGCCTCACATGAGGCCTCTCCTAGCACAGCCTCACATGAGGCCTCTCCTAGCACAGCCTCACATGAGGCTTCTCCTAGCACAGCCTCACATGAGGCGTCTCCTAGCACAGCCTCACATGAGGCGTCTCCTAGCACAGCCTCACATGAGGCCTCTCCTAGCACAGCCTCACATGAGGCCTCTCCTAGCACAGCCTCACATGAGGCCTCTCCTAGCACAGCCTCACATGAGGCGTCTCCTAGCACAGCCTCACATGAGGCATCTCCTAGCACAGCCTCACATGAGGCGTCTCCTAGCACAGCCTCACATGAGGCGTCTCCTACCACAGCCTCACATGAGGCGTCTCCTAGCACAGCCTCACATGAGGCGTCTCCTAGCACAGCCTCACATGAGGCGTCTCCTAGCACAGCCTCATTACGAGGCCTCCTAGCACAGCCTCACATGAGGCGTCTCCTAGCACAGCCTCACATGAGGCTCTCCTAGCCCAGCCTCACATGAGGCTTCTCCTAGCACAGCCTCACATGAGGCGTCTCCTAGCACAGCCTCACATGAGGCCTCTCCTAGCACAGCCTCACATGAGGCGTCTCCTAGCACAGCCTCACATGAGGCCTCTCCTAGCACAGCCTCACATGAGGCCTCTCCTAGCACAGCCTCACATGAGGCGTCTCCTAGCACAGCCTCACATGAGGCGTCTCCTAGCACAGCCTCACATGAGGCGTCTCCTAGCACAGCCTCACATGAGGCGTCTCCTAGCACAGCCTCACATGAGGCGTCTCCTAGCACAGCCTCACATGAGGCGTCTCCTAGCACAGCCTCACATGAGGCGTCTCCTAGCACAGCCTCACATGAGGCCTCTCCTAGCACAGCCTCACATGAGGCGTCTCCTAGCACAGCCTCACATGAGGCCTCTCCTAGCACAGCCTCACATGAGGCCTCTCCTAGCACAGCCTCACATGAGGCCTCTCCTAGCACAGCCTCACATGAGGCCTCTCCTAGCACAGCCTCACATGAGGCCTCTCCTAGCACAGCCTCACATGAGGCCTCTCCTAGCACAGCCTCACATGAGGCCTCTCCTAGCACAGCCTCACATGAGGCCTCTCCTAGCACAGCCTCATTACGAGGCCTCCTAGCACAGCCTCACATGAGGCCTCTCCTAGCACAGCCTCACATGAGGCCTCTCCTAGCACAGCCTCACATGAGGCTTCTAGCACAGCCTCACATGAGGCGTCTCCTAGCACAGCCTCACATGAGGCGTCTCCTAGCACAGCCTCACATGAGGCGTCTCCTAGCACAGCCTCACATGAGGCGTCTCCTAGCACAGCCTCACATGAGGCTTCTCCTAGCACAGCCTCACATGAGGCCTCTCCTAGCACAGCCTCACATGAGGCTTCTCCTAGCACAGCCTCACATGAGGCTTCTCCTAGCACAGCCTCACATGAGGCGTCTCCTAGCACAGCCTCACATGAGTCGTCTCCTAGCCCAGCCTCACATGAGGCGTCTCCTAGCACAGCCTCACATGAGGCCTCTCCTAGCACAGCCTCACATGAGGCTTCTCCTAGAACAGCCTCACATGAGGAGTCTCCTAGCACAGCCTCACATGAGGCATCTCCTAGCACAGCCTCACATGAGGCGTCTCCTACAACAGCCTCACATGAGGCCTCTCCTACCACAGCCTCACATGAGGCGTCTCCTAGCACAGCCTCACATGAGGCGTCTCCTAGCACAGCCTCACATGAGGCTTCTAGCTCAGCCTCACATGAGGCGTCTCCTAGCACAGCCTCACATGTGGCTTCTAGCCCAGCCTTACATGAGGCTTCTCCTAGCCCAGCGTCACATGAGGCGTCTCCTAGCACAGCCTCACATGAGGCGTCTCCTAGCACAGCCTCACATGAGGCGTCTCCTAGCACAGCCTCACATGAGGCGTCTCCTAGCACAGCCTCACATGAGGCCTCTCCTAGCACAGCCTCACATGAGGCGTCTAATAGCACAGACTCACATGAGGCGTCTCCTAGCACAGCCTCACATGAGGCGTCTCCTAGCACAGCCTCACATGAGGCGTCTCCTAGCACAGCCTCACATGAGGCGTCTCCTAGCCCAGCCTCACATGAGGCTTCTCCTAGCACAGCCTCACATGAGGCGTCTCCTAGCACAGCCTCACATAACGCGTCTCCTAGCACAGCCTCACATGAGGCGTCTAATAGCACAGACTCACATGAGGCGTCTCCTAGCACAGCCTCACATGAGGCGTCTCCTAGCACAGCCTCACATGAGGCGTCTCCTAGCACAGCCTCACATGAGGCGTCTCCTAGCCCAGCCTCACATGAGGCTTCTCCTAGCACAGCCTCACATGAGGCGTCTCCTAGCACAGCCTCACATGAGGCGTCTCCTAGCACAGCCTCACATGAGGCTTCTCCTAGCACAGCCTCACATGAGGCTTCTCCTAGCACAGCCTCACATGAGGCGTCTCCCAGCCCAGCCTCACATAAGGCTTCTCCTAGCCCAGTCTCACATGAGGCTTCTCCTAGCACAGCCTCACATGAGGCTTCTCCTAGCACAGCCTCACATGAGGCTTCTCCTAGCCCAGCCTCACATGAGGCGTCTCCTAGCACAGCCTCACATTAGGGGTCTCCTAGCCCAGCTTCATATGAGACGTCTCCTAGCCCAGATTCACACGAGGCTTCTCCTAGCACAGCCTCACATGAGGCTTCTCCTAGCACAGCCTCACATGAGGCGTCTCCTAGCCCAGCCTCACATGAGGCGTCTCCTAGCCCAGCCTCACATGAGGCTTCTCCTAGCACAGCCTCACATGAGGCTTCTCCTAGCACAGCCTCACATGAGGCCTCTCCTAGCACAGCCTCACATGAGGCGTCTCCTAGCCCAGCCTCATATGAGGCTTCTCCTAGCACAGCTTCACATGAGGCGTCTCCTAGCCCAGCCTCAAATGAGGCTTCTCCTAGCACAGCCTCACATGAGGCGTCTCCTAGCACAGCCTCACATGAGGCGTCTCCTAGCACAGCCTCACATTAGTCGTCTCCTAGCCCAGCCTCACACGAGGCGTCTCCTAGCCCAGCCTCACATGAGGCGTCTCCTAGCACAGCCTCACATGAGGCGTCTCCTAGCCCAGCCTCACATGAGGCGTCTCCTAGCACAGCCTCACATGAGGCGTCTCCTAGCCCAGCCTCACATGAGGCGTCTCCTAGCCCAGCCTCACATGGGGCGTCTCCTAGCACAGCCTCACATGAGGCGTCTCCTAGCACAGCCTCACAGTCGTCTCCTAGCACAGCCTCACATGAGGCGTCTCCTAGCCCAGCCTCACATGAGGCTTCTCTTAGCCCAGCCTCACATGAGGCGTCTCCTAGCCCAGCCTCACATGAGGCGTCTCCTAGCCCAGCCTCACATGAGTCGTCTCCTACCCCAGCCTCACATGAGGCGTCTCCTAGCCCAGCCTCACATGAGGCGTCTCCTAGCCCAGCCTCATATGAGGCGTCTCCTAGCCCAGCCTCACATGAGGCTTCTTCTAGTCACCTTCTGCTGGGTCACCTTACTGTAGTGGTAGGCCTCTACCCATGCTGGGTCACCTTACTGTAGTGGTAGGCCTCTACCCATGCTGGGTCACCTTACTGTAGTGGTAGGCCTCTACCCATGCTGAGCCACCTTACTGTAGTGGTAGGCCTCTACCCATGCTGGGTCACCTTACTGTAGTGGTAGGCCTCTAACCATGCTGGGTCACCTTACTGTAGTGGTAGGCCTCTACCCATGCTGGGTCACCTTACTGTAGTGGTAGGCCTCTACCCATGATGGGCCACCTTACTGTAGTGGTAGGCCTCTACCTATGCTGGGTCACCTTACTGTAGTGGTAGGCCTCTACCCATGCTGGGTCACCTTACTGTAGTGGTAGGCCTCTACCCATGCTGGGCCACCTTTCTGTAGTGGTAGGCCTCTACCCATGCTGGGCCACCTTACTGTAGTGGTAGGCCTCTACCCATGCTGGGCCACCTTTCTGTAGTGGTAGGCCTCTACCCATGCTGGGTCACCTTACTGTAGTGGTAGGCCTCTACCCATGCTGGGCCACCTTTCTGTAGTGGTAGGCCTCTACCCATGCTGGGTCCCCTTACTGTAGTGGTAGGCCTCTACCCATGCTGGGCCACCTTTCTGTAGTGGTAGGCCTCTACCCATGCTGGGCCACCTTACTGTAGTGGTAGGCCTCTACCCATGCTGGGTCACCTTACTCTAGTGGTAGGCCTCTACCCATGCTGGGTCACCTTACTGTAGTGGTAGGCCTCTACCCATGCTGGGTCACCTTACTGTAGTGGTAGGCCTCTACCCATGCTGGGTCACATTACTGTAGTGGTAGGCCTCTACCCATGCTGGGTCACCTTACTGTAGTGGTAGGCCTCTACCCATGCTGGGTCACCTAACTGTAGTGGTAGGCTTCTACCCATGCTGGATCACCTTACTGTAGGGGTAGGCTTCTACCCATGCTGGGTCACCTAACTGTAGTGGTAGGCCTCTACCCATGCTGGGTCACCTAACTGTAGTGGTAGGCCTCTACCCATGCTGGGTCACCTTACTGTAGTGGTAGGCCTCTACCCATGCTGGGTCACCTTACTGTAGTGGTAGGCTTCTACCCATGCTGGGTCACCTTACTGTAGTGGTAGGCTTCTACCCATGCTGCGTCACCTTACTATAGTGGTAGGCCTCTACCCATGCTGGGTCACCTTACTGTAGTGGTAGGCCTCTACCCATGCTGGGTCACCTTACTGTAGTGGTAGGCCTCTACCCATGCTGGGTCACCTTACTGTAGTGGTAGGCCTCTACCCATGCTGGGTTACCTAACTGTAGTGGTAGGCCTCTACCCATGCTGGGTCACCTTACTGTAGTGGTAGGCCTCTACCCATGCTGGGTCACCTTACTGTAGTGGTAGGCCTCTACCCATGCTGGGTCACCTTACAGTGCTGGCAGGGGCTCCAACACAGGGTCGGCTTACTGTGGCAGGGGGTGGGTCCCTATGTTAGATCAAGCTAAGTCATTGTGGTCCAACTACAGGCCTGCCAGCTAAGTTATGTCACTGTGGTACAACTACAGGCGTGCCAGCTAAGTTAGGTCATTGTGGTACAACTACAGGCCTGCCAGCTAAGTTAGGTCATTGTGGTACAACTACAGGCCTGCCAGCTAAGTTATGTCATTGTGGTACAACTACAGGCCTGACAGCTAAGTTATGTCACTGTGGTACAACTACAGGCGTGCCAGCTAAGTTAGGTCATTGTGGTACAACTACAGGCCTGCCAGCTAAGTTAGGTCATTGTGGTACAACTACAGGCCTGCCAGCTAAGTTATGTCATTGTGGTACAACTACAGGCCTGACAGCTAAGTTATGTCATTGTGGTACAACTACAGGCCTGCCAGCTAAGTTAGGTCATTGTGGTACAACTACAGGCCTGCCAGCTAAGTTATGTCATTGTGGTCCAACTACAGGCCTGACAGCTAAGTTATGTCATTGTGGTACAACTACAGGCCTGACAGCTAAGTTAGGTCATTGTGGTACAACTACAGGCCTGCCAGCTAAGTTATGTCATTGTGGTACAACTACAGGCCTGACAGCTAAGTTATGTCATTGTGGTACAACTACAGGCCTGCCAGCTAAGTTATGTCATTGTGGTACAACTACAGGCCTGACAGTTAAGTTATGTCATTGTGGTACAACTACAGGCCTGCCAGGTAAGTTATGTCATTGTGGTACAACTACAGGCCTGACAGCTAAGTTAGGTCATTGTGGTACAACTACAGGCCTGCCAGGTAAGTTATGTCATTGTGGTACAACTACAGGCCTGCCAGGTAAGTTATGTCATTGTGGTACAACTACAGGCCTGCCAGGTAAGTTATGTCATTGTGGTACAACTACAGGCCTGACAGCTAAGTTAGGTCATTGTGGTACAACTACAGGCCTGCCAGGTAAGTTATGTCATTGTGGTACAACTACAGGCCTGCCAGGTAAGTTAGGTCATTGTGGTACAACTACAGGCCTGCCAGCTGACAATTTTTTCCTATGAAAGCTCCTGCAAATCGAGTCAGTTTTAAATATTAGATAATTCTGGTGCTGCATTATTCATGACAGGTTCGGCAATTCTTGTGTCGGCTGTGAAAAATAAGATCAGATAGGGCACTTTATTAGTAAAACAAGAGTGCCACTCCAAGTCTTGCGTAAATACTGCGGCCAGCAGTAACAGCCTGGATGATTAGCCCCTGATCCACCGGGAGGCCTTGTCGTGGACCGGGCCGCGGGGGCGTTGATCCCCGGAATACCCTCCAGTAGATTCCAGGTAGGTAGACTCAGTGTATGTCAGGTATCTTACATTTCTATTCGTGTAGCCCGGCCCTGGACCAGGCTTGTGTGGGGTTTGGCTAGTCAACCGGCTGTTGCTGCTGGCGGCCAGCTGGCTCACATATCCATCACAACTTGGATGATCTTTTACCTAGTGGAGATACAAGTTCAGTTTCCTCTTGAAGACTTCTATACTTGTTCCAGCAGAGTTTGATATTTTCTGTTAAGATGTCGAATAGTCTGGGGAGACACAGACATTGATACAATGTTCTCTTATTGTGTTCACGGCGCACTTGCTTTTCTTGGGTATATTTTACACTCCTCTCATCTCTCTCACTCCAGTTTGTTATGTGGTGATTTGGGACAAGACCCTTAAGTACTTTCCACATAAATATTATCATACATCTCTACTCTGCTCCAGCGAGTACATATTGAGGACTTTCAGTCATTCCTGATAATTTAAATGCTTTATTGGCTCCAGGCGGGCCGTAAACGATTTCTGTAGCTGTTCCAGCTTTGATATCTTTTCTGCCCTGAACTGAGCCGTCAACACTGAACATTATAAATGAGAGAGCACAAGCAGTTTGACACTATTTCCCTTGTTTTGAAAGCTCTCATTATCCACCTTGTCATTTTCATGGCTTTCGTGACTGTAATATACCTACTCCCAGATTTTTTACGTGTTCCTTTCTGTCTATTTGCTGATCCTGTCGAGCCTTGTATAGTCTCTCTCTTGAGTTCTTCATTTTCTCCACATCTAAACAGCTGGAACATATTACCACTGAAAGTCATGTTGTTATCACTGCACAATGGAGAACCTTACTTATATCTTTCTGTTCTTTCTCTACTGAGGTGATTTTCCTGCTTACTTGGGTATCATCTTTTAATGATAATACAAAACTGTGACAAGTGTTTTTATTTGTCTGCTGTGAGGATAAGAACAGTAAAGGTGCCAGGACACCGCCTTGGGGTACTGAAGTTATGACCGCAATTATTCTGGATTTTCTTCTGTTTACTACTATTTTTGTGTTCAGAATATTGAAAAACCATCTGCCCACCTTCCTAGTTATGCCTATCGTACTGTGTGTGCGGTCACCCCATTCTTGTGTTACTTGAAGATGGGAAGAATTAGTGTTGCTTGAAGATGTTAAGAAGAGCTTGTGTTGCTTGAAGATGTTAAGAACTTGTGTTACTTGAAGATGTTAAGAAGATCTTGTGTTGCTTGAAGATGTTAAGAAGAACTTGTGTTGCTTGAAGATGTTAAGAAGATCTTGTGTTGCTTGAAGATGTTAAGAAGAGCTTGTGTTGCTTGAAGATGTTAAGAAGAACTTGTGTTACTTGAAGATGTTAAGAAGAGCTTGTGTTGCTTGAAGATGTTAAGAAGAGCTTGTGTTGCTTGAAGATGTTAAGAAGAACTTGTGTTGCTTGAAGATGTTAAGAAGAGCTTGTGTTGCTTGAAGATGTTAAGAAGATCTTGTGTTGCTTGAAGATGTTAAGAAGATCTTGTGTTGCTTGAAGATGTTAAGAAGATCTTGTGTTGCTTGAAGATGTTAAGAAGATCTTGTGTTGCTTGAAGATGTTAAGAAGATCTTGTGTTGCTTGAAGATCTTAAGAAGATCTTGTGTTGCTTGAAGATGTTAAGAAGATCTTGTGTTGCTTGAAGATGTTAAGAAGATCTTGTGTTGCTTGAAGATGTTAAGAAGATCTTGTGTTGCTTGAAGATGTTAAGAAGATCTTGTGTTGCTTGAAGATGTTAAGAACTTGTGTTGCTTGAAGATGTTAAGAACTTGTGTTGCTTGAAGATGTTAAGAAGATCTTGTGTTGCTTGAAGATGTTAAGAAGAGCTTGTGTTGCTTGAAGATGTTAAGAAGAACTTGTGTTGCTTGAAGATGTTAAGAAGAACTTGTGTTGCTTGAAGATGTTAAGAACTTGTGTTGCTTGAAGATGTTAAGAAGAGCTTGTGTTGCTTGAAGATGTTAAGAAGAACTTGTGTTGCTTGAAGATGTTAAGAAGAACTTGTGTTGCTTGAAGATGTTAAGAAGAACTTGTGTTGCTTGAAGATGTTAAGAAGAGCTTGTGTTGCTTGAAGATGTTAAGAAGATCTTGTGTTGCTTGAAGATGTTAAGAAGATCTTGTGTTGCTTGAAGATGTTAAGAAGAACTTGTGTTGCTTGAAGATGTTAAGAACTTGTGTTGCTTGAAGATGTTAAGAAGAACTTGTGTTGCTTGAAGATGTTAAGAACTTGTGTTGCTTGAAGATGTTAAGAAGAGCTTGTGTTGCTTGAAGATGTTAAGAAGAACTTCTGTTGCTTGAAGATGTTAAGAAGAACTTGTGTTGCTTGAAGATGTTAAGATCTTGTGTTGCTTGAAGATGTTAAGAAGATCTTGTGTTGCTTGAAGATGTTAAGAAGAGCTTGTGTTGCTTGAAGATGTTAAGAAGATCTTGTGTTGCTTGAAGATGTTAAGAAGATCTTGTGTTGCTTGAAGATGTTAAGAAGAGCTTGTGTTGCTTGAAGATGTTAAGAAGATCTTGTGTTGCTTGAAGATGTTAAGAAGATCTTGTGTTGCTTGAAGATGTTAAGAAGATCTTGTGTTGCTTGAAGATGTTAAGAAGATCTTGTGTTGCTTGAAGATGTTAAGAAGATCTTGTGTTGCTTGAAGATGTTAAGAAGAACTTGTGTTACTTGAAGATGTTAAGAAGAACTTGTGTTGCTTGAAGATGTTAAGAAGATCTTGTGTTACTTGAAGATGTTAAGAACTTGTGTTGCTTGAAGATGTTAAGAAGATCTTGTGTTGCTTGAAGATGTTAAGAAGAACTTGTGTTGCTTGAAGATGTTAAGAACTTGTGTTGCTTGAAGATGTTAAGAAGAGCTTGTGTTGCTTGAAGATGTTAAGAAGAACTTCTGTTGCTTGAAGATGTTAAGAAGAACTTGTGTTGCTTGAAGATGTTAAGATCTTGTGTTGCTTGAAGATGTTAAGAAGATCTTGTGTTGCTTGAAGATGTTAAGAAGAGCTTGTGTTGCTTGAAGATGTTAAGAAGATCTTGTGTTGCTTGAAGATGTTAAGAAGATCTTGTGTTGCTTGAAGATGTTAAGAAGAGCTTGTGTTGCTTGAAGATGTTAAGAAGATCTTGTGTTGCTTGAAGATGTTAAGAAGATCTTGTGTTGCTTGAAGATGTTAAGAAGATCTTGTGTTGCTTGAAGATGTTAAGAAGATCTTGTGTTGCTTGAAGATGTTAAGAAGATCTTGTGTTGCTTGAAGATGTTAAGAAGAACTTGTGTTACTTGAAGATGTTAAGAAGAACTTGTGTTGCTTGAAGATGTTAAGAAGATCTTGTGTTACTTGAAGATGTTAAGAACTTGTGTTGCTTGAAGATGTTAAGAAGATCTTGTGTTGCTTGAAGATGTTAAGAAGATCTTGTGTTGCTTGAAGATTCACTATCACTGGTATTACAAGTGTACAAACAACCACACGGAGAAGTTGAATGATAGAACTGCCACTGAACTTCCTCTGTAGTTGTTTTTCATTTGTTTTCGTTCGTTTGCAATTATTGTCCACCCACAAGTATGTTAATAAGAGACACCACGGGGTTGATGGCAGGTTATTGTGAAGACGTTTGGCTCATCAAGAGGAAACGTCTTCTGAGTAAAACAGCATGAACCTCACATTGTGATGAGTAAGAGGCATCTTTATTGTTGAAACGTTTCGCCTGCACTGTAAGCGAAACAATATAGATACCAAACTGTTGCATATGTGTCTTACTTATCCACTTGTCGGGTCTTTATACCATTTTCAACATACCGGACATTGTATTTTATTAAGAGGAAAGTAAACACGTCCTGAGTCACTGCCGCTAACATTGTTACTGAGAGAAACGTTGCCGCTAACATTGTTACTGAGAGAAACGTTGCCGCTAACATTGTTACTGAGAGAAACGTTGCCGCTAACATTGTTACTGAGAGAAACGTTGCCGCTAACATTGTTACTGAGAGAAACGTTTCCGCTAACATTGTTACTGAGAGAAACGTTGCCGCTAACATTGTTACTGAGAGAAACGTTGCCGCTAACATTGTTACTGAGAGAAACGTTGCCGCTAACATTGTTACTGAGAGAAACGTTGCCGCTAACATTGTTACTGAGAGAAACGTTGCCGCTAACATTGTTACTGAGAGAAACGTTGCCGCTAACATTGTTACTGAGAGAAACGTTGCCGCTAACATTGTTACTGAGAGAAACGTTTCCGCTAACATTGTTACTGAGAGAAACGTTGCCGCTAACATTGTTACTGAGAGAAACGTTGCCGCTAACATTGTTACTGAGAGAAACGTTGCCGCTAACATTGTTACTGAGAGAAACGTTGCCGCTAACATTGTTACTGAGAGAAACGTTGCCGCTAACATTGTTACTGAGAGAAACGTTGCCGCTAACATTGTTACTGAGAGAAACGTTGCTAGCAAAAAATAACCAGACCTCTTAGTAGTAGTTGCAAATAAAACGAGGACAAGATCAATAAAAATTTACGGTTGTGTGTTAGTAGTTTTAGGAGTTATCACCCCCCAGGACCTGGTCTCAGACCAGGCTTCATAGCTAGCTTGACCGCTAGCGCACTCAGCACACACACTGTGGTATGGGGTCGATCCCCGGTACTGCTGGAAAACGTTAGGACGTGTTTACTTAAGGCACTTGCTGTCCATGTTCGCGGTTAACCTCCAAGAAGATATAAACAAAGTTTTCCAGTGGGCAACGGTAAACAATATGATGTTCAATGAGGACAAATTCCAACTACTCCGTTATGGAAAACTGGAGGAGATAATAACTAGAACAGAGTATACTACTGACTCCGGCCATACAATAGAGCGGAAAAATAATGTAAGGGTTCTGGGAGTAGTAATGTCTGAGGATCTCACTTTCAAGGATCACAACAGTGCCACGATCGCACGTGCAAAGAAAATGATAGGATGGATAATGAGAACTTTCAAAACGAGAGATGCCAAGCCCATGATGATCCTTTTCAAATCACTTGTTCTCTCTAGGCTGGAATACTGCTGTACATTAACATCTCCATTCAAAGCAGGTGAAATCGCAGATCTAGAGAGTGTACAGAGATCCTTTACTGCACGTATAAGTTCTGTCAAGCACCTTAACTACTGGGAACGCTTGGAAGCACTTGACTTGTACTCGTTGGAACGCAGGAGGGAGAGATATATCATAATCTACACTTGGAAAATCTTGGAAGGAATGGTCCCAAATCTGCACACAGAAATCACTCCCTACGAAAGTAAAAGACTGGGCAGGCGATGCAAAATGCCCCCAATAAAAAGTAGGGGCGCCATTGGTACATTAAGAGAAAACACGTAAGTGTCCGGGGCCCAAGACTGTTCAACAGCCTCCCATCAAACATTAGGAGAATTGCCAATAAGCCCTTGGCTGCCTTCAGAAGAGAGCTGGACAGATACCTAAAGTCAGTGCCGGATCAGCCGGGCTGTGGCTCGTACGTCGGACTGCGTGCGGCCAGCAGTAACAGCCTAGTTGATCAGGCCCTGATCCATCGGGAGGCCTGGTCATGGACCGGGCCGCGGGGGTGTTGATCCCCGGAATAACCTCCAGGTAACCTCCAGGTAACCAGGTATTAATAATAACCCGCGCGACCTGACGACCTGGACCATTAACTAGTGACACCAAAATGTCGTCTTATGTGCGGGTTATTTGTGTAAGAATGATCAAAATATCACTTTTATCTTTGGTGAGTTCCGAAAGTCTCTCTACTCCGGGAGCCTGGCTATATGCCAGGCTCGTCTGGTGCTAGCCTGATCAACCAGGCTGTTGCTGCTAGTAGCCTGCTGCCCCCACATATTCATCACACTTCTGGTGAACACGATACTCAAAAGCAGCCGTAGCCATCATGGAAAAAAAACTGGTTGCAGTAGTGTTGGTGGTGGTGTTGGAGAAGCGCCACCAGTATTCTGGACCAAAATCGTGCCCCCCCTAGACGTCGGCGGGCGGAGGTTGCATCATTCATCAGCCAGCCTCCAGGCACCCGCCCACAACACTCAACACAATATATAAAAACTACCACCCTGAATGCCACTGTTTCCCACACTAAGCAGACAACTTTTTTAACTTCAAAAATTCATCGTATTGAATATTTTTCTTGTGGTTAGAATTGTGTGTAAGAGAGTTGTGGTGGGTGGCGGGGGAATGTGGCCAGGCATGCATGATTCAGTGACCCAAGTCCCCGGGACTGTCGTAACCCACCATCCAACCCACTCTCCGACCCACCCACCGCCCGACCGACAGTCCGACCGACCGACAGCCCGACCCACCCACCCACCACCCTCAAAACTCTACCCACCTCAAATATACGCCAAAATATCACTGAACAATAAGTGGAGAGAAGCAAGTACACACAGGTGGTGCCCTGATGGATCACCACTTACCAATACATTTCATCTACCAGGCTGTTGCTGCCAGCAGCACAGACTGCAAAGCAAACCAAAATGACTCTGGAGTGTGAGATTACAAATATATTAGGTCGAAGATTGAAGATTTACCTGTAATATACCCGTGATCTATTTCCAGAGTTCCTCCAGTCGTGGTCTGACCTGGGACCATCAGCGTCTGACCTCGGACCAGGATTCTCAACCCAGTCTTAACCAGAATAAAATTAATATTGTGTGTGTGTGTGTGTGTGTGTGTGTGTGTGTGTGTGTGTGTGTGTGTGTGTGTGTGTGTGTGTGTGTGTGTGCGCGCTCACATATTTGTACTAACCTATTTGTGGCTGCAGGGTTCGATTCTTAGCTCCTGGCCCCGCCTCTCGACTTTCTGCTTGCCAGATTCACTCTCTACTAGCGTCGTGGTTACCTGGAGGTTATTCCGGGGATCAACGCCCCCGCGGCCCGGTCCATGACCAGGCCTCCCGATGGATCAGGGCCTGATCAACTAGGCTGTTACTGCTGGCCGCACGCAGTCCGACGTACGAGCCACAGCCCGGCTGATCCGGCACTGACTTTAGGTATCTGTCCTTACCGTATTTATTCTTAAAACTACGTATGGAGTCTGCTTTCACTACTTCATCAAGGTAATTTCACTCACCCTGAGACTGAAGAAATATTTCTTGACATCCCTGTGACTCAATTGTGTCTTCGCTTCCAGCTCTGCCCCTTGAGTACCTGTTTCCCGCCTCTCAAACAGCCTGTCCCTTTCTGCCCTATGACTTTTCCGGAGTATTTTGTATGTTCTCGTGTCTACCCTGACCCTTTTGTCCTCCAGGGTCATTCGATTCAATTCCTTTAGCCCGATCAGCCGGGCTGTGGTTCGTACGTTGGACTACGTGCAGCCAGCAGTAACAGCCTGGTTGATCAGGCTCTGATCCACCGTGAGGCCTGGTCAGGGACTGCGCCGCGGGGTCGTTGACCTCCGGAACACTCTCAACTCTGGGACTAGTTCTGTCGCTTCTGCATTTCCTCCCGTTTCTTACCAGGTCCCCTCAAGTGTGGGTCCCATACTGGTGCTGTGCACTTCAAGACCACTCAACCTCATATATCTTGTTAAAAGTGCTCGGAAAAACTCTGTTGATATTCCTGAAGGCCTAGTTAGCGAGGTCGTTACCCTGACCTAGTTAGCGAGGTCGTTATCCTGACCTAGTTAGTGGGGTCGTTACCCTGACCTAGTTAGCGAGGTCGTTACCTTGACCCAGTTACTGAGGTAGTTACCTGTACCTAGTTAGTGAGGTCATTACCCTGACCGAGTTAGTGAGGTCATTACCCTGACCTAGTTAGTGAGGGCTAGTCACCCTGACCTAGTTAGTGAGGGCTAGTCACCCTGACCTAGTTAGTGAGGGCTAGTTACCCTGACCCAGTTAGTGAGGTCTAGTTACTACTGACCTACCTTTGACATACCTTTAAAGAGTTTCGAGAGTTTCACTACTCTCGGAGCCCGGCCATGGGCCAGGCTCGTCTGGTGCTTGCTTGGTCACCAGGCTGTTGCTGCTGGAGGCCCGCTGCCTCACATGTCCATCACAGACTGCTTGATCTGGCACCTGGTGAAGATACTTGTCCAGTTTCCTCTTGAAGGCTTCTACACTTGTTCCAGCAGTGTTTCTGATTATGGCAGTATGCAGATTTAGAACCAAGCCCTCGAGTACTTTCCGGGTATATATTATCATGTATCTCTCTCTCCTCCACTCCAATGAGTACATGTTCAAGACTTGAAGGCGTTCCCAGTAATTTAGGTGTTTTACTGGCTCAATGTGAACCATGAACGATCTCTGTATTTGTTCCAGCTCTGATATTTCTCCTGCTTTGAACGGGGCCGTCAACATTGAGCAATATTCTAAGTGAGGGAGCACTAGCGATTTGAAGAGTGTCACCATCGGTATTATTTCCCTTATTTACAAGGTTCTCAATACCCACCCCATCATCCTCCTGGCTGTGGCGACCTTTGTCTTGTTATGGTCCTTGAAAGAAAGGTCAGCTGACATAATAATTACTAAGTCTTTTACGTGTTCCTTTCCTTCTATTTGGTGACCCTCTTGAGTTTTGTATATAGTGCTCCTTTTGAGTTCTTCATTCTTTCCATACCTAAGCAGTGGGAACTTATCACCATTGAACGTCATGTTGTTCTCCACTGCCCACTGGAAAACCCGCTTATGTCTTCCTGTAAGTTCTAAGTGTCCTCTACCGTAGTGACTCTCATGCTTATTTTAGTGTCTTTTGCAAATATGATACAAAAGTGTGACGGGTGTTTTTATCTGTCTGCTATGAGGATGAGAAACAGCAAGGGTGCCAGGACAGTGCCTTGGGGCACTGAACTTTATACCTCATTGATGCTGTATTTTGCTCTGTTTACTACTTTTTGTGTTTTGTGTGTTAGGAACCCGAAACTCCATCTGCCTACCTTCCCCGTAATGCCAATGGCCTTCATTTTGTTCGCTCTCACTCCATGATCGCATATGTCAAACGTCTTTGCAAAATCTGTGTAAATCATATCTGCGTTTTGGTCGTCTTCCAGTGCCTCCGTAATTCTGTCATAATGGTTCAGCAGCTGTGACAGACATGATCGTCCTGCTCTAAAACCATGATGGTTCGGGTTATGTTGGTTGTGCTGCTTCGTGAAATTTGTAACCTGCCGTCATCACTCGAAGATTTTTATGATGTGAGAAGTTAGGGCTACTGGTCTGTAATTTTTAGCTAGCCTTCTACTACTTACCTTATGCAAAGGAGGTATGTCTGCACTCTTAGTTAGGTCGTTACCTTGACCTAGTTAGTAAGGTTTAGTTACTACTGACCTAGTTAGTGAGGTCAAACTTAACTAGACACGACAGTCTTAGAGACGAAAGTTTGGCTTGGTGTGAGAGGTGTGAAAAACAACAGCCAAGTTAAGCTGCTGTCAGAATTAAAGGGCAGCCATCATGCGATAGTTATGGTGATAGTGGTGGTGGTGGTAGTTATGATGATAGTGCTAGTAATGGTGACAGTTGTGGTAATGGTCGTGGTGACAGTTGTGGTGATGGTGATAGTTGTGGAAGTGATGGTGGTGGTGATAGTTGTGGTAATGGTGTTGGTGATAGTTGTGTTGGTGGTGATAGTTATGGTGTATATACCTTTGATATACCTTTAATGAGTTTCGAGAGAGTACTAGTGTAGCCTGGCCATGGGCCAGGCTTGTCTGGTGCTTGCCTGGTCAACCAGGCTGTTACTGCTGGAGGCCCGCTGCGCCACATATCCATCACAGTCTGATTGATCTGGCACCTGGTGAAGATACTTGTTCAGTTTCCTCTTAAAGACTTCTACACTTGTTCCAGCAGTGTTTCTGATATCTTATGGTAAGATACTGAATAATCTGGGACCACAGATGTTGATACAGTGTTCCCTTAGTGTGCCCACAGCACCCCTGCTTTTCAAGGGGTTTATCTAACACTTCCAGATCTCTGTTGCTATGGCAGTGTGCCGATTTGGGACCAGGCCCTCGACTACTTTCCAGGTACTATATATATTATCATGCATTTCTTTCTCCTCCGCTCCAGTGAGTACATACTTAGACTACGACGTTCCTAGTAATTTAAATACTTTACTGGCTGTGTGTGTGCTGTAAACGATCTCTGTATATGTTCCAGCGCTGATATTTCACCTACCCTGAACGGGGACAGCAACACTGAGCAATATTCCAAATGAGAGAACACGGCCTGGAGAATGCACAAGGAACTTTCAGTGCTATTATCAGTTCAAACACCTAAAATATTAAGACGTAAAGTCCCTAAAAATTGTTTTCCCTGAAATACAAGACGGAAATGCAGATAAATGGTTCAGAGAACAGACAGAATGTCGAATTATAAACTTGCACAACACTTGAGTATCTTTACTGCGAAAATGTTTCGCCAAACAACGGATATAGCCCCACTCCATAAAGGTGGCAGCAAAGCATTAGCTAAGAACTATAGACCAATAGCTCTGACATCCCACATCATAAAAATCTTTGAAAGAGTGCTAAGAATCAGGATTGCAAATCACCTGGATTCCCAAAATCTGCACAATCCAGGGCAACATGGGTTCAGGGCAGGTCGCTCCTGCCTCTCACAACTACTGGATCACTATGACATGGCCTTGGATGCACTGGAAGAAAATCAGAATGCAGATGTAATATACACAGACTTTGCAAAAGCATTTGACAAATGCGATCATGGCGTAATAGCCCATAAAATACGTGCTAAAGGAATAACTGGGAAAGTGGGGAGATGGATCTTCAACTTCCTAACAAATCAAACACAAAGAGTAGTGGTCAACAGAGTTAAATCGGAGGCTGCCATAGTGAAGAGCTCTGTTCCACAAGGCACAGTACTCGCCCCCATCTTATTCCTTATCCTCATATCAGACATAGACAGAGATATACACCACAGCACCGTATCATCCTTTGCGGATGATACTAGGATCTGCATGAGGCTGTCATCTGCTGAGGACGCCGTTAATCTCCAAGAAGATATAAACAAAGTTTTCCAGTGGGCAACGGTAAACAATATGATGTTCAATGAGGACAAATTCCAACTACTCCGTTATGGAAAACTGGAGGAGATAATAACTAGAACAGAGTATACTACTGACTCCGGCCATACAATAGAGAGGAAAAATAATGTAAGGGACCTGGGAGTAGTAATGTCTGAGGATCTCACTTTCAAGGATCACAACAGTGCCACGATCGTACGTGCAAAGAAAATGATAGGATGGATAATGAGAACGTTCAAAACGAGAGATGCCAAGCCAATGATGATCCTTTTCAAATCACTTGTTCTCTCTAGGCTAGAATACTGCTGTACATTAACATCTCCATACAAAGCAGGTGAAATCGCAGACCTAGAGAGTGTACAGAGATCCTTTACTGCACGTATAAGTTCTGTCAAGCACCTTAACTACTGGGAACGCTTGGAAGCACTTGACTTGTACTCGTTGGAATGCAGGAGGGAGAGATATATCATAATCTACACTTGGAAAATCTTGGAAGGAATGGTCCCAAATCTGCACACAGAAATCACTCCCT
This sequence comes from Cherax quadricarinatus, assembly GCF_038502225.1. Lineage (NCBI taxonomy): Eukaryota > Metazoa > Arthropoda > Malacostraca > Decapoda > Parastacidae > Cherax > Cherax quadricarinatus. The sequence goes on from NC_091363.1 coordinate 7,420,913, forward strand.
ACGAAAGTAAAAGACTGGGCAGGCGATGCAAAATGCCCCCAATAAAAAGTAGGGGCGCCATTGGTACACTAAGGGAAAACACCATAAGTGTCTGGGGCCCAAAACTGTTGAACAGCCTCCCATCAAGCATTAGGGGAATTGCCAATAAACCCCTGGCTGCCTTCAAGAGAGAGCTGGACAGGTACCTAAAGTCAGTGCCGGATCAGCCGGGATGTGGCTCGTACGTTGGACTGCGTGCGGCCAGCAGTAACAGCCTAGTTGATCAGGCCCTGATCCATCGGGAGGCCTGGTCATGGACCGGGCCGCGGGGGCGTTGATCCCCGGAATAACCTCCAGGTAACCAGTGGCTTTCTCATTCCAACACTGAGAAGAAGAGTTGAACATTAGAAGGAGTTTAAGGTAATCCGTCCTTTAGTCTGGAGTCGACGTGATCAGTCTATCAATCCTTGTGAGCTTCAACCATTTTTCTCTGTAATGGATTGAGGAAGCCACTGGTTAGCGAAATGTTTCCACAATAAAGATACCTAAGTGTTGCATAAGTGTCTAATTCCCCACAAGAAGGAAAACCATATCAATTAAAAAAAAAGGGGGGATTTGCTCCAAATCTGCAGACTGGAACTTCTCCCTGGGAGAGCAGAAGGGCACAGCTAGACAAGCCAACGTCTGGGGGCACCTCAACCATCACAATTCCTCGTCAGCTCCATCTCCCCCATACCCACGACCACCATCATAATCACTACCACAATCCTTCCCTGCCATCACTCTCGACCCCTCCTCCCCCATCCATCCCCAACCCCCGTCCTCTTCAAAACACCCAGCCACTACCTTGATGAAACTCAGATCATGTACATTTTCCCAGAGCTACTAGGTTAATTGGTGGCCGTAACGAAGGCAAGGAGCTGCCTGGTATCTTAAGTACTAACACGACAACTATACTTGACTACTACTACTACTACTACTACTACTACTACCACCACCACTACTACTACTATTACACAGATAACCCGCATATAGGTGAGAGGAGCTTACGGCAACGTTTCGGTCCGACTTGGACCGTTGTTGTCACTATTATTCCTGCTACTGCTGTTGTTGTCACTGTTGCCACTATTATTCCTGCTACTGCTGTTGTTGTCACAGTTGCCACTATTATTCCTGCTACTGCTGTTGTTGTCACTGTTGCCACTATTATTCCTGCTACTGCTGTTGTTGTCACTGTTGCCACTATTATTCCTGCTACTGCTGTTGTTGTCACTGTTGCCACTATTATTATTGCTACTGCTGTTGGTATCACTGTTGCCACCATTATTCCTGCTACTGCTGTTGCTGTCACTGCTGACACCATTATTCCTGCTACTGCTGTTGTTGTCACTGCTGCCACTATTATTCCTGCTACTGCTGTTGTTGTCACTGCTGCCACCATTATTCCTGCTACTGTTGTTGTCACAGCTGCCACTATTGTTCCTGCTACTGCTGTTGTTGTCACTGCTGCCACCATTATTCCTGCTACTGCTGTTATTGTCACTGCTGCCACCATTATTCCTGCTACTGCTGTTGTTGTCACTGCTGCCACCATTATTCCTGCTACTGCTGTTGTTGTCACTGCTGCCACCATTATTCCTGCTACTGTTGTTGTCACAGCTGCCACTATTGTTCCTGCTACTGCTGTTGTTGTCACTGCTGCCACCATTATTCCTGCTACTGCTGTTGTTGTCACTGCTGCCACCATTATTCCTGCTACTGCTGTTGTTGTCACTGCTATGCATGCTGCGACCACCACCGCCCCTGCTGCTGGTGCTACTACTACTACTGCTATTATTGTTGTTGTTTTTCCTGCTAATTCTCCCGATATTGCCACTTGTCCAACTGCTACTGTTTTTATTATTGCTACTGCTACTGAGACATACCCGTCACCGCTTTCCAGGGTTTTTCTATCCTACCGCCTGGTCAACCAGGCTGTTGATGCCAGTGGCCCGCAGACCAACACAACCGCCACAACCTGGTTGATCAGATACTTGAAGCAGGTACTAGTTCAGTTTCCCCTTCAACATTTTTACCTTTGGTTTTATAACTGTTGCAAATGCTACAGCAGCTGCACCTGCTGTGACTGATGCTAGAGCTTCTGTAACTGCTGCACTTGCTGTAACTGCTGCACTTGCTGTAACTGCTGTACATGCTGTAACTGCTGCACATGCTGTAACTGCTGCACATGCTGTAACTGCTGCACATGCTGTAACTGCTGCACTTGCTGTAACTGCTGTACATGCTGTAACTGCTGCACTTGCTGTAATTGCTGCACTTGCTGTAACTGCTGCACATGCTGTAACTGCTGCACATGCTGTAATTGCTGCACTTGCTGTAACTGCTGCACATGCTGTAACTGCTGCACATGCTGTAACTGCTGCACATGCTGTAATTGCTGCACATGCTGTAACTGTTGCACCTGCTGTAACTGCTGCACCTACTGTAACTGCTACACTTGCTGTAACTGCTGCACCTGCTGCAACTGATGCACATGCTGTAACTGCTGCACCTGCTGTAACTGCTGCACCTGCTGTAACTGCTGCACCTGCTGTAACTGCTGCACTTGCTGTAACTGCTGCACCTGCTGCCCCTGCTGTAACTGCTGCACATGCTGTAACTGCTGCACATGCTGTAACTGTTGCACCTGCTGTAACTGTTGCACCTGCTGTAACTGCTGCACCTACTGTAACTGCTACACCTGCTGTAACTGCTGCACCTGCTGCATTTGCTGTAACTGCTGCACCTACTGTAACTGCTGCACTTGCTGTAACTGCTGCACATGCTGTAACTGCTGCACTTGCTGTAACTGCTGCACATGCTGTAACTGCTGCACATGCTGTAACTGCTGCACTTGCTGTAACTGCTGCACATGCTGTAACTGCTGCACCTACTGTAACTGCTGCACCTACTGTAACTGCTGCACTTGCTGTAACTGCTTCACTTGCTGTAAGTGCTGCACATGCTGTAACTGCTGCACATGCTGTAACTTCTGCACCTACTGTAACTGCTGCACTTGCTGTAACTGCTACACCTACTGTAACTGCTGCACCTACTGTAACTGCTGTAAATGCTACAGCTGCTTTTCCTGCTACAACTGCTACTTTAAATGTTGCTGAGTCGTCTGCCGATGCAAGTATTAGCAGAGAGAGAGAGAGAGAGAGAGAGAGAGAGAGAGAGAGAGAGAATCACTACACTTACCTGAGAGAGATAAGAGGTGGAGGGGACATTGAGACGTCATTTTATTTACCTGGAAAAGATAGAAAAATTGTATGAGATTATTACCTTCAATATTGTTACAGTTGATATCACATCTTTATTAACACACATAATTAACTTTCTCGTTTTCATATTTAAACTGTGGCCAGGTCACTGGTCACTCCAGGTCACTGGTCACACCAGGTCACTGGTCACAGCTACACACTTCCTGAGTGATCACACACACCATCTTAGAACTTGTCAGACACAACACAAACAATACGAGTAAACAGCAAAATGCAGCATCAGCGAAGTAAAAACCTCAGTACCACAAGGCAATATCTTGGCACCTCTGTTGTTTATCTTCACAGAAAATATCAATAAAAACACTCGCCACAATTTTGTATCACCGTGTGAAGATGATACTAAAATAAGCACGAAAGTCGCCTCGGTAGAAAAAAAAACACACACATATACAAGAAGATGTATGCAATGTTTTGCAGTGGACAGTGGACAACATGACGTTCAAGAACCTTAATGGAAATAAGTCACTTTGTCTGACTTTCTAGGGTTATCTTAGGTAATCTACACATACGCTGCTATGTATGATAATTTATGTAACTGTATTTATGTGTACCTGTACCTAAATAAACTTACTGAGAATGGTGATAACCTCCAGCTGCTCAGACAAGCAAACAATGAAAAACTCAAAAGGGAGACTGTATACAAAACACAAGAGGATCATTAAATAAAACGGAAGGAACAAGTGAAAGACCTGGGAGTAATAATGTCGGCTGATCCTTCTTTCAAAGAACACAATAAGACCAAGGTCAGGACAGCCAGGAAAATGACTCTTAAGTTTAAAAGTTTTCAAGTTGACAAAGTTCTGGTTTCTGACTAAAGTTCAAGGTGATCCAGCAAGGCCACCTGGTGGATCAACTGATCCGTCATTATTGAATGATCCAGCAAGGTCACCTGGTGGATCAACTGATCCGTCATTAGTGAATGATCCAGCAAGGCCACCTGGTGGATCAACTGATCCATCATTAGTGAATTATCCAGCAGCGCCACTTGGTTGGGTTAAGTTACCTTAACCATCACGTCACGTTGGGTTACCTTAACCATCACCTCACGTTGGGTTACCTTAACCATCACCTCACGTTGGGTTACCTTAACCATCACCTCACGTTGGGTTATCTTAACCATCACCTCACGTTGGGTTATCTTAACCATCACCTCACGTTGGGTTATCTTAACCATCACCTCACGTTGGGTTATCTTAACCATCACCTCACGTTGGGTTATCTTAACCATCACCTCACGTTGGGTTATCTTAACCATCACCTCACGTTGGGTTATCTTAACCATCACGTCACGTTGGGTTATCTTAACCATCACCTCACGTTGGGTTACCTTAACCATCACCTCACGTTGGGTTATCTTAACCATCACTTCACGTTGGGTTACCTTAACCATCACCTCACGTTGGGTTACCTTAACCATCACCTCACGTTGGGTTATCTTAACCATCACCTCACGTTGGGTTACCTTAACCATCACCTCACGTTGGGTTACCTTAACCATCACCTCACGTTGGGTTACCTTAACCATCACCTCACGTTGGGTTATCTTAACCATCACCTCACGTTGGGTTACCTTAACCATCACCTCACGTTGGGTTATCTTAACCATCACCTCACGTTGGGTTATCTTAACCATCACCTCACGTTGGGTTATCTTAACCATCACCTCACGTTGGGTTATCTTAACCATCACCTCACGTTGGGTTATCTTAACCATCACCTCACGTTGGGTTATCTTAACCATCACCTCACGTTGGGTTACCTTAACCATCACCTCACGTTGGGTTACCTTAACCATCACGTCACGTTGGGTTATCTTAACCATCACCTCACGTTGGGTTATCTTAACCATCACCTCACGTTGGGTTACCTTAACCATTACCTCACGTTGGGTTATCTTAACCATCACCTCACGTTGGGTTATCTGAACCATCACCTCACGTTGGGTTATCTTAACCATCACCTCACGTTGGGTTATCTTAACCATCACCTCACGTTGGGTTATCTGAACCATCACCTCACGTTGGGTTATCTTAACCATCACCTCACGTTGGGTTATCTTAACCATCACCTCACGTTGGGTTACCTTAACCATCACCTCACGTTGGGTTATCTTAACCATCACGTCAGTTTCCTCCCACTGAGGACTACCTTCATGTCCTTCCCGCCACGATCCTTCTTGCTGCTTCATAATTATTTACACTTTTCAGTATTCACACTGTTCTAAGTGTAATTTGAATCCCCTTTTCTTTCAAGAGTATTTTTAATCTATTAGAAATACTATTTACCTAGCCTTGGGCTAGGTCCGGGGCTAGGTCCTGGGCTAGGTCATGGGCTAGACCCTGGGCTAGGTCCTAGGCTAGGTTCTGGGTTAGGCCCTGGGCTAGGTCCTGGGTTAGCCCCTGGGCTAGGTCCTGGGCTAGGTCCTAGGCTAGGTCCTGGGATAGGCCCTGGGCTAGGTCATGGGCTAGACCCTGGGCTAGGTCCTGGGTTAGGCCCTGGGCTAGGTCTTGGGTTAGACCCTGGGCTAGGTCCTAGGCTAGGTTCTGGGTTAGGCCCTGGGCTAGGTCCTGGGTTAGCCCCTGGGTTAGGCCCTGGGCTAGGTCCTGGGTTAGCCCCTGGGCTAGGTCCTAGGCTAGGTCCTGGGTTAGGCCCTGGGCTAGGTCTCCCTGTGACATGTCTTTGGTGAGTTTCTAGAGTTGTTCTGCTCCCAGAGGTCGACTTTGGGCCAGGCTGCTCTGGTGGTTGCCTCGTCACCGGTGGCACTACTTCCTTTATTTTGAGAGTTCTCATTATGCACCCCGTCATCTTCCTGATGACTACCTGATCGAGCAGGCTCTTGGTGTTACCGCTGTAAGAGTCAAAAGTACAGGAACAGTATAATCTATAACACTGACACTAACACTGGTACTCCCGTTACATGACACTGTTTTAAGTGGTCTTCAGAGGCGCGTAAGTTCCCTTGTCTGCTAATAACATGTTCATATTCCCCTATAATCTACCTTGTTCATAATTACTACCGCATTTGCTTTGTCTGTTTCGGAAGGTGAAGTCCAGGATCCTTCCCGAGCTTTGCTCACACCTACAACACAATTGTCCTCAAAGATTTGTTAAGTTATACCATGAATTAAGGAAAGATCCTGGACTTCACCTTACGAAACAGACAAAGCAATGCGGTAATAATTATGGACAAGGTAGATTATAGTGGAAAAATGATATTAGGAGACGGGGGAACTTATATGCCTATTAACATTCTTATATTTGCTTTACTACTTTCCTACCAACATATAAAATACAAGAATCATAAGTTTACACTTGACATTTTCACAGACCCGGGTCAAATTTACATCCATGGCGGACACAGCGACCTTCCGGGTGACATACCTGGACGACGCTTTCAGAATTCAACGCCCCCGAGGACCGGTCCTTGACCAGGCTTCCTTGTGGCTTAAGGTTTGATCACCCAGGCTCCTACTGCTGGCCGCTTGCAGTTATACCTTTACATTTGATATACCTTAGATGAGTTCCGAGAGTCTTTCTATTCCCGGAGCCCGGCCACGAGCCAGGCTCGTCTGGTGCTAGTCTGGTCAACCAGGCTGTTGTTGCTGGTGGCCCACTGCCCCACATATCTATCACAGCCTGGTTGATCTGGCAGTCCAACGAATACGAACCACAGTCATAAGAAGCAATCTGTGGGATTTATCAGGTTCCACCTTGAAGACAGTGAGTACATGACAGACAGAGAAGGCTCCTAGAACACTATCTTCTGTCAGTCAAGTATAACTGTGAAATACCTGTGATAGGTGTCCAGAGTTTCCTATCCTGGTAATCAGTTCACATGCTCGCTGTACCTGCAACAACAACAACAACTACAACAGTCTTAGTTGCAACAAAACCAACAACTATAACACCCACTCTTATAATTGACAACAACACAATAAACAAATATGCGGAAATTAAGTCAGTGTGGCACCTCAAACAATGTCTAACTTGGCACCCCGTACCTTGGCATCCCCTCTCTCTCCCCGTGCTTGGCACCCTGTACCTTCCCACCCCCTCTCTCCCCAGTGCTTGGCACCCCGTACCTTCCCACCCCCTCTCTCCCCAGTGCTTGGCACCCCGTACCTTCCCACCCCCTCTCTCCCCAGTGCTTGGCACCCCGTACCTTGCCACCCTCCTCTCTACCCGTGCTTGGCACCCTGTACCTTCCCACCCTCCTCTCTCCCCAGTGCTTGGCACCCCGTACCTTGCCACCCTCCTCTCTCACCAGTGCTTGGCACCCCGTACCTTACCACCCCCTCTCTCCCCAGTGCTTGGCACCCCGTACCTTGCCACCCTCCTCTCTCCCCAGTGCTTGGCACCCTGTACCTTCCCACCCTCCTCTCTCCCCAGTGCTTGGCACCCCGTACCTTGCCACCCTCCTCTCTCCCCAGTGCTTGGCACCCCGTACCTTGCCACCCCCTCTCTCCCCAGTGCTTGGCACCCCGTACCTTGCCACCCTCCTCTCTCCCCAGTGCTTGGCACCCCGTACCTTGCCACCCTCCTCTCTCCCCAGTGCTTGGCACCCCGTACCTTGCCACCCTCCTCTCTCCCCAGTGCTTGGCACCCCGTACCTTGCCACCCTCCTCTCTCCCCAGTGCTTGGCACCCCGTACCTTGCCACCCCTTCTCTCCCCAGTGCTTGGCACCCCGTACCTTGCCACCCCCTCTCTCCCCAGTGCTTGGCACCCCGTACCTTGCCACCCCCTCTCTCCCCGTGCTTGGCACCCTGTACCTTGCCACCCCCTCTCTCCCCGTGCTTGGCACCCTGTACCTTGCCACCCTCCTCTCTCCCCAGTGCTTGGCACCCCGTACCTTGCCACCCCCTCTCTCTCTAGTGCTTGGCACCCCGTACCTTGCTACCCTCCTCTCTCCCCAGTGCTTGGCACCCCGTACCTTGCCACCCTCCTCTCTCCCCGTGCTTGGCACCCTGTACCTTGCCACCACCCTCTCTCCCCGTGCTTGGCACTCTGTACCTTGCCACCCTCCTTTCTCCCCGTGCTTGGCACCCTGTACCTTGCCACTCTCTCTCCCCCGTGCTTGGCACCCCGTACCTTGCCACCCCCTCTCTCCCCAGTGTTTGGCACCCCGTACCTTGCCACCCTCCTCTCTCCTCGTGCCTGGCACCCCGTACCTTGCCATCACCCTCTCTCCCCGTGCTTGGCACCCTGTACCTTGCCACCCTCCTCTCTCCCCGTGCTTGGCACCCAGTACCTTGCCACCCTCCTCTCTCCCCCGTGCTTGGCACCCCGTACCTTGCCACCCCCCTCTCTCCCCGTGCTTGGCACCCCGTACCTTGCCACCCCCTCTCTCCCCGTGCTTGGCACCCCGTACCTTGCCACCCTCCTCTTTCCCCGTGCTTGATAGCCCGTACCTTGCCACCCCCCTCTCTCCCCGTGCTTGGCACCCCATACCTTGCCACCCTCCTCTCTCCCCAGTGCTTGGCACCCCGTACCTTGCCACCCTCCTCTCTCTCCCCGTGCTTGGCACCCCGTACCTTGCCACCCCTCTCTCTCCCCGTGCTTGGCACCCCGTACCTTGCCACCCCTCTCTCCCCCCGTGCTTGGCACCCCGTACCTTGCCACCCTCCTCTCTCCCCAGTGCTTGGCACCCCATACCTTGCCACCCCACTCTCCCCCCGTGCTTGGCACCCCGTACCTTGCCACCCCTCTCTCTCCCCCCGTGCTTGGCACCCCGTACCTTGCCACCCCTCTCTCCCCCCGTGCTTGGCACCCCCTCTCTCCTCCCGTGCTTGGCACCCCCTCTCCCCCCCGTGCTTGGCACCCATTCTCTTCCGATGCTTGGCACCCCCCTCTCTCCCCGTGCTTGGCAACCCCCTCTCCCCGTGCTTGGCACCCCCTCTCTCTCCTCGTGCTTGGTACCCCTTCTCTTTCCCTGTGCTTGGCACCCCATCTCCCCGTGCTTGGCACCCTCTCTCTCCCCCCGTGCTCGGCACCCCCCCTCTCTCTCTCGTGCTTGGCACCCCTTCTCTCTGCCTGTGCTTGGCACCCCCTCTCCCGATGCTTGGCACCCCCCTCTCTCTCCCCGTGCTTGGCACCTACCTCCACCTCCTCACATCTCAACTGACTCTCACCTCTCACACTGCTGTCTGCCAGGTTCTTGTTATGTACACGTAATAAATACAGTGAGGTAAAGTGTTGCACTATGCAGTAATACTGCCCCTGGCTGCCTTCAAGACGGAGCTGGACAGATACTTAAAGTCGGTGCCGGATCAGCTGGATTGTGGTTCGTATGTTGGACTACGTGCAGCCAGCAGAAACAGCCTGGTTCATCAGGCCCTGATCCACCGGAAGGCCTGGTCGTGGACCGGGCCGCGGAGGCGTTGATGCCCGGAATACCCTCCAGGTAGACTCCAGGCAGGTAGTACGTACATGCCTTAGTGCGTTCATGTGAGTGAGCGCGCGCGTGAGCGTAGGTGGGTGCAGCAGTCATCACATACGGTGGTACGTGTGTACTCAGCGATGTAAGGCTGCAGCTGTGGCGACTCAGCTCCTGGTCTACACTCTGCTGTAGGTGCGTGAATGGTAGTACTTACATGCGCAGGGTGTGCGCCTGGGTGCCTGTATATGCCTGGCTGCATGTTTGTGCTGGAGCTGAGAGCGTTGAAGCTCACCACGCCGCCACCGACATAACACAGCTTTAACACTAGTATAATCCCTCACCTCTCATAATCAACATTACATTACGATGAATTACATTAACACAGCTTAATGTAACCTTCAACGTATGTTGAAAATGGTATACAATAACCACAAGTTGTTGATTAACATACATGTGCAACAGTTAGTATCTTCACCTACACAATAGACTTCTTCAGTCAAGTACAGAGGTAGCAGGAGAAATAGTATTTCAGGTGGTCAGTCCCTCAAGTCTACTGTGTAGGTGAAACATTTCATCAATTAAACTACTCAACTGTTGTACATATGTCTTAATCATCAACATTAAAGGTAATTCTGGTGTTTGTTTTAACAAAACACAACAATTTACGTTTATTCGATAATTTAAACATTGTGTTTGTAACATTATAAACTTCATAGTATCACTGTTAACTGGCAACTGTCACTTTTGATATACCTTTGATGGGTTTCCAGAGTTTCCCTATACCGGCAGCCCGTCCCTGGTCCAGGTTTGTCTCGTGTTTGCCTAGTCAACCTTCACAGCCTGGTTGATCTGGCACTTGGCATCAACAGTTCACTCCCATTATATATAAATCACCAATGGCACTATTTCCCTTGTTTTGAAAGTTCTCATTACTGCCCTTGTCATTTTCTTGGCTGTCGTAACATTTGCTTATTGTGGACTTTGAACAAAAAAAAAACTTCAACCGACATTATTACTCCCAGGTCTTTCACGTGTTCCTTTCATTCTGTTTGTTTATCCTCTTCTTGAGTTTTGTATACAGTGACCCTTTTGAGTTCTTCATTCTTTCTATATTTTATCAGCTGAAAGTTATCTCCACTGAACGTCCTGTTATCACTGCACACTGGAAAACACTGCTTATATCTTCCTGCAGTTTGTTCTCTTCTACTGAGGTGATTAACATTATTTTAGCGTCAGTCGGAAATGATACAAAAATGTTGCAAGTGTTTTGATGTTTCTGCTATGAGGATAAACAATGACGATGCCAGGACACTATGTACCGAATGTATGTATTTGTGTATGTATATATGTTTATGTATGAATGTATGTATGAATACATGCATGTATATTATGTATTATCTTCTGTGTGGAGAGTACATTTCGAATACTTAACGGTATTCCCAGTTTAAATCTTGCATTCACTGAAGAGTCAGTAAACACACTGTTCATTTTCTAGCAGTGATATCTCTCCTGCCTTAAAAAACTAGAGTAGAGAACAATGTTAGAGAGTTGGGAGAGCAAGTAATTAGTACTGTTTTATAATGGGCGTTTGTGTGTCACATAAGAATTAGAGTATTGTGGGGAAGCCCTATGTCTGGTGACAATGTTGCACTCTGATCTGACAACAGCGTTGCACTCCCGTAGAAAAACACTCGGAACTCATCAAAGGTATCTTCTTCCCACTGTGTCACTCATCTGCCACCAAGTTCCCACTATCACACCACTTGTAGAATGTTTTGAGAAAATCTGCGTACGGTATATAACACTGGTATTTATTGTGCTATGCTTTTTCTTTTGAGCCAGTGATTATAATATTCGTACGACAGTGTAAAATGTGAGGCATTGTAGCTAACAGACACAGGTGGTAGCTTGGGAACACAGATCAAGCACAGAAATTTTTAAGAAATGCAATTTCAGGATGTAAATGAGAGGAATGAGTTCCAAGAGATGGCGATGGTGGCAAAATACATACACAGTCTCAAAAGTAGGTATGACAGGACTCAGGGAGCCATGAACCAGTATATAATACGGACACGTTGGAAAAATTAACACAAATGCTGTAAAATCTGATCCTTTATTGAATACGTTTCGCCCACATATATCAAGTCACAAACAGATCTACCTGGGTAAAGAGTGCATGAGTATATATAGTGTGGAGAGTCAGATCTATCTGAAATCTAGGCAGATCTGTGATTCGATAAGCCAACTATGTGGGCGAAACGTAGTCAATAAAGGATCACATTATACTGCATTTGTGTTTGTTTTTCCATATACAGTATATGCCATTTATTGGTATTAAAGAGGCGGGGCCAGGAGCCGAGTTGTACCCCCGTCCCCTGCTAACAGTACTGAGCATCAGCTCTGCTGGAACATCTCTTAAATCTACCGTAGTTGATGAACCTTAAATGCAATATTTGACGATATTGTCCTCTTCAAGTCTCTCATTTCTGACTGACGTTCTTCAACGCCGTAAACAACACAAAGGCACAATACCGTGACTAGAACAATACACAAATAACCCGCGCATAGGAAAGAGAAACTTATGCCGACGTTTCGGCCTGACTTGGACCACTTACAAAGTCACGCTAACACAAAAGTGTGAGGGAGAGAGGGGGAAGGAGGGGACGCAGAAACCCCACGGACTCGTCAAAATTTGCAACAAAATAACGTTTTAGCATCTTAGTGTGACTTTGTAAATGGTCAAAGTCGGACCGAAACGTCGTCGTAAGCTTCTCTCTCCTATGTGTGGGTTATTTATATATAATAACAGCAATTAGACACATGACAGTAGTTGTGATGTTGTCAACAGTGTTAAGACAGAGGTGACGTGGTGGTGGTGGAGACGCTAAGAAACACACCACCACCACCACCTTTGTCAGATTTTGGTACACTTAACGAAGGTGCGGTGCCTCTCAGCAGCCCTACAAAGGTTATGTTAGCGTAGGTGGTGAGGGCAGCCGCGGTGGCTGCGGCTGACTGTGACGGCAGCGGCAGTGACGGTGGAGGAAGCGGCAGCGGCAGTGACGGCAGCAGAAGCGCCTCCTCCCCTTCAAGCGGGCTCAGTTTTCAACAAGTTATTTTTTCGAGGCGGTTGGACCAGGGGACCGTAGGGGCGGGCGGACGGACGGGCGGACTCTCTCACTCCCCCACTCTCCATTACTCAAGCTCCACCACTCTCCCTCTCCCTCACCCTCTCCCTCACGGGTTTTAATCCATCCTCTCTCTCTCTCTCTCTCTCTCTCTCTCTCTCTCTCTCTCTCTCTCTCTCTCTCTGGTCGTCCACTCTCACATTTTACCCAGCTCCCTCTACTGAACCCTTACCAAACAATGATTCCCCTTGGCTCTCCCTTCCTTCTTCCCTCTCCCTTCTTCCCTCTCCCTTCTACCCTCTCCCTACGCGTGATCCACTGCCCTTCTCTCCCTCAATTTCTAATTCCACTTTCTCGTAAACCTTATCGGATGCGCTCTCTCCCTCTCTCCGCCTAGCCTGCCCCTCGCTACATAACTCACCGCCCTCTCATACCCCACTCACCAATTAAGCTCACCACTCGTCCGGCCACCCCACTCTTACTGCCAGCTATGCTTTGTTCGTCTCACTCGGCCGCCCACCCACTCACTCGTCCTCCCGCCTATTCACCCGTCCGCCCACCCACTCTGCATATCCCTCTCAATGGGTACCAGCAAGTGTCAAAGGGTATCCCCCTCCCCCTATCGCCACCACCTTTCACACCCGAAACATCGATCTCAGGGCTGAAGAAATCTAGCAGACAAAGCCGGTGCCGCGATCAGGCGGGCGTCTTACTGCTACCACCAACAGTGTGATTGATCAGGTCAGCGGCCAGCAAGCCTGGTCTGGGACCGCGTCGCGGGGACTATCACCCGCAAATTCATTACAGGTAAATATTTAAGAAAAACTATGACCTGCTGTGCCAGTGACCTGCTGTACTAGTGACCTGTACCAGTGACCTGCTGTAACAGTGACCTGTACAAGTGACCTCCGGTAGTGACCTGTACCAGTGACCTACTGCACCAATGACCTTCCGTACTAGTAACCAGCAGTACCAGTGACCTGTACCAATGACCTGCAATAGCGACCTGCTCTACCAGTGACTTGCTGTACTAGTGACCTGTACCGGTGACCAGCTGTACAAGTGACCTGTACCGGTGACCACCTGTACCTGTGATATACATGTTACCTGGTATACAAGTGATAATCATGTTACCTGGTATATCAGTGATAATCATTTTACCTGGTATACCAGTGACATACATGTTACCTGGTATACCAGTGACATACATGTTACCTGGTATACCATTGACATACATGTTACCTGGTATACCAGTGACATACATGTTACCTGGTATACCATTGACATACATGTTACCTGGTATACCAGTGACATACATGTTACCTGGTATACCATTGACATACATGTTACCTGGTATACCAGTGACATACATGTTACCTGGTATACCAGTGACATACATGTTACCTGGTATACCAGTGACATACATGTTACCTGGTATACCATTGACATACATGTTACCTGGTATACCAGTGACATACATGTTACCTGGTATACCATTGACATACATGTTACCTGGTATACCAGTGACATACATGTTACCTGGTATACCATTGACATACATGTTACCTGGTATACCAGTGACATACATGTTACCTGGTATACCAGTGACATACATGTTACCTGGTATACCAGTGACATACATGTTACCTGGTATACCAGTGACATACATGTTACCTGGTATACCAGTGACATACATGTTACCTGGTATACCAGTGACATACATGTTACCTGGTATACCAGTGACATACATGTTACCTGGTATACCAGTGACATACATGTTACCTGGTATACCAGTGACATACATGTTACCTGGTATACCAGTGACATACATGTTACCTGGTATACCAGTGACATACATGTTACCTGGTATACCAGTGACATACATGTTACCTGGTACCATACATACATGTTACCTGGTATACCAGTGACATACATGTTACCTGGTATACCAGTGACATACATGTTACCTGGTATACCAGTGACATACATGTTACCTGGTATACCAGTGACATACATGTTACCTGGTATACCAGTGACATACATGTTACCTGGTATACCAGTGACATACATGTTACCTGGTATACCAGTGACATACATGTTACCTGGTATACCAGTGACATACATGTTACCTGGTATACCAGTGACATACATGTTACCTGGTATACCAGTGACATACATGTTACCTGGTATACCAGTGACATACATGTTACCTGGTATACCAGTGACATACATGTTACCTGGTAAACCAGTAATATACATGTTACCTGGTATACCAGTAATATACATGTTACTTGGTATACCAGTGATATACATGTTACCGGGTATACCAGTAATATACATGTTACCTGGAGGTTATTCCGGGGATCAACGTCCCCGTGGCCCGGTCCATGACCAGGCCTCCCGATGGATCAGGGCCTGATCAACCAGGCTGTTACTGCTGGCCGCACGCAGTCCAACGTACGAGCCACAGCCCGGTTGATCCGGCACTGACTTTAGGTATCTGTCCAGCTCTCTCTTGAAGGCAGCCAGGGGTTTATTGGCAATTCCCCTAATGCTTGATGGAAGGCTGTTGAACAGTCTTGGGCCCCAGACACTTATGGTGTTTTCCCTTAGTGTATCAATGGCGCCCCTACTTTTTATTGGGGGCATTTTGCATCGCCTGCCCAGTCTTTTACTTTCGTAGGGAGTGATTTCTGTGTGCAGATTTGGGACCATTCCTTCCAAGATTTTCCAAGTGTAGATTATGATATATCAGTATACCAGTAATATACATGTTGCCTGGTATACCAGTAATATACATGTTACCTGGTATACCAGTAATATACATGTTACCTGGTATACCAGTAATATACATGTTGCCTGGTATACCAGTAATATACATGTTGCCTGGTATACCAGTAATATACATGTTGCCTGGTATACCAGTAATATACATGTTACCTGGTATACCAGTAATATACATGTTGCCTGGTATACCAGTAATATACATGTTACCTGGTATACCAGTAATATACATGTTACCTGGTATACCAGTAATATACATGTTACCTGGTATACCAGTAATATACATGTTACCTGGTATACCAGTAATATACATGTTACCTGGTATACCAGTAATATACATGTTACCTGGTATACCAGTAATATACATGTTACCTGGTATACCAGTAATATACATGTTACCTGGTATACCAGTAATATACATGTTACCTGGTATACCAGTAATATACATGTTACCTGCTGTTCTAGTACCTGTGGGTTCCACGTCAGAACCACAGATATTACAAATAAAAAAAACAACCAACAAAACAAAGGGACATTATTTGTCTTTGGAAGATATACAGGACCTTAAACCAACCACCACCACCAACAACACTGTTGATAAGTGGACTCCTCAATAAGTCCTGGAGTCCATCTGTGGTCACATCCGTATGAAGGGAAGATGTTGAAGAGTCGTGGTACCATAATACTTAAGTTCTCTCTCAGTGTACTCATCACTTCCCTGCTTTTCACTGGAGGTATCCTGCACCGTCTACCAAGTCTCTTGTGTTTATAAGTAGTAATTTGGGTGTGTAGGTTTGGTACCAATCCCTCTAATATCTTCCAGGTGATGATGATGTATCTTTCACGTCGACGTTCTAAGGAGAACAGTCTAGGCACTTCAAGCACTCCCAGTAATTTAGATACATAACTGAGTTATACCAGCTGTGAAAGTTCTCTGTACATTTCCAGCTCAGCAATTTCTCCTGCCTAGAAGGGGACCGTTAGTATACAGTAATATTCCATCCTAGAGAGAACGCGTGACCTGAAGAATGTCATCATTGCCTAGGCATCCTTTGTTTTGAAGGTTATAGTTATCCAGCCTTTGATTTTTATTGCAATTATTATGACATTATCACTCCCAGGTTTCTCACATTTGAATGCCACTTTCACACAAATTATAGTATCGTCTGCATAGTGTGATACAGTGCTATAATTGATGTCCCTCTCTATGTCAGAAATGAGAATAAGAGAAGTGGGGTGAGTACTGTGCTTTCCAGTATAAAACCTTTCCCTTTAGCAGCCACTAATTTCGCTCTGTTTACTATTACTCACTGGGCTCCATTTGTTTGGAAGTTAAAAAGTCATCTGCCTACCTACCCAGTAATTTTTTTTGCACGTATTGTATGTGCAATTACCACACGGTCGCACTTGTCAAAGGCTTTTGTAAAGTTGGTGTATAGTACATTTGCATTTCGTCCGTCTTTAAGTGGATCCAAGACCATGTCGTAATGGTCCAGCAGTTGCGAAAGGTAGGAGCGACTTGTTCTGAACCCATGTTGACCTGGGTTGTGCAACTGCTGTGGTTCCACGTGATTGGCAATCATGCTTCCTAAAATTCTTTCCAAGATCTTGATAATATGGGATGTTCTTGTTACTGGTCTATAGTTTTGCCATTTCTTTGCCACCACCTTTGTGGACTGGGTCAATATCAGTGGCTTTTAATGACTGTGGGATGACTCCAGTGTCTAAGCTTCTCAATAAAATATTTAAGACACGTGATAAAGGTTTCTTGCAATTTGTGACAAAAATGAAGGTGCACGAGTGCGGGTCCGAGGCGGAGAACCTTCAGAACAAGTGATGCCAGGCCAATTATGAGCCTTTTTAAATAATTTCTCTCTATATGGAATATTGTTCCATTCTAACATCCCTTTTAAGACAAACGAAACTGGAGATCTACAGAATGTACACAGAATCTTCACTGCATTTATAAGTTCAGTCAAACACTTTAATTATTGTGAACACTTGAAATCCCTCGACCTGTAGTCCTCGGAACGCAAGCAAGAAAGATGCATCGTAATTTACACTTGGAAAATCCTAGAGGGACTGGTTCCTAATCTACACACAAATCACTTCCCATGAAAGCAACTGCCTCGGCAGGCGGTGCAACATATCCCCAATGAAAAGTAGAGAGCCCAAGACTCTTCAACAGCTTCTCTTCATAAGGGCTATTACCAACACATTCCTAACTGTATTCATGAAGAATATAATTCAAGTCAATTTCTGAACAACAAGGCTGTGGTCTGTACGTTGGACTGCGTGTGGCCACTAGTAACAGCCTGGCTGCTCAGGCCATAATCCACTGGGAGGCCTGGTCTTGGACTGGGCCGCGGGGGCGTTGACCCCCGATAACATCCTTCAGATTATATTCAATCATTTGGCAGTCCCTCCCTGGATGGTAGTACCTCCTGGATGGTAGTACCTCCCTGGATGGTAGTACCTCCCTGGATGGTAGTACCTCCCTGGATGGTAGTACCTCCTGGATGGTAGTACCTCCTGGATGGTAGTACCTCCCTGGATGGTAGTACCTCCCTGGATGGTAGTACCTCCCTGGATGGTAGTACCTCCTGGATGGTAGTACCTCCCTGGATGGTAGTACCTCCCTGGATGGTAGTACCTCCCTGGATGGTAGTACCTCCCTGGATGGTAGTACCTCCCTGGATGGTAGTACCTCCCTGGATGGTAGTACCTCCCTGGATGGTAGTACCTCCCTGGATGGTAGTACCTCCCTGGATGGTAGTACCTCCTGGATGGTAGTACCTCCTGGATGGTAGTACCTCCTGGATGGTAGTACCTCCTGGATGGTAGTACCTCCTGGATGGTAGTACCTCCCTGGATGGTAGTACCTCCCTGGATGGTAGTCTCTCCCTGGATGGTAGTACCTCCCTGGATGGTAGTACCTCCCTGGATGGTAGTACCTCCCTGGATGGTAGTACCTCCCTGGATGGTAGTACCTCCCTGGATGGTAGTACCTCCCTGGATGGTAGTCCCTCCCTGGATGGTAGTACCTCCCTGGATGGTAGTACCTCCCTGGATGGTAGTACCTCCCTGGATGGTAGTACCTCCCTGGATGGTAGTACCTCCCTGGATGGTAGTACCTCCCTGGATGGTAGTACCTCCCTGGATGGTAGTACCTCCCTGGATGGTAGTACCTCCCTGGATGGTAGTACCTCCCTGGATGGTAGTACCTCCCTGGATGGTAGTACCTCCCTGGATGGTAGTACCTCCCTGGATGGTAGTACCTCCCTGGATGGTAGTACCTCCCTGGATGGTAGTACCTCCCTGGATGGTAGTACCTCCCTGGATGGTAGTACCTCCCTGGATGGTAGTACCTCCCTGGATGGTAGTACCTCCCTGGATGGTAGTACCTCCCTGGATGGTAGTACCTCCCTGGATGGTAGTACCTCCCTGGATGGTAGTACCTCCCTGAATCGTAGTCCCTCCCTGGATGGTAGTACCTCCCTGGATGGTAGTACCTCCCTGGATGGTAGTACCTCCCTGGATGGTAGTACCTCCCTGGATGGTAGTACCTCCCTGGATGGTAGTCCCTCCCTGGATGGTAGTACCTCCCTGGATGGTAGTACCTCCCTGGATGGTAGTCCCTCCCTGGATGGTAGTACCTCCCTGGATGGTAGTACTTCCCTGGATGGTAGTACCTCCCTGAATCGTAGTCCCTCCCTGGATGGTAATCCCTCCCTGGATGGTAGTACCTCCTGGATGGTAGTACCTCCCTGGATGGTAGTACCTCCCTGGATGGTAGTACCTCCCTGGATGGTAGTACTTCCCTGGATGGTAGTACCTCCCTGGATGGTAGTACCTCCCTGGATGGTAGTACCTCCCTGGATGGTAGTACTTCCCTGGATGGTAGTACCTCCCTGGATGATAGTACCTCCCTGGATGGTAGTACTTCCCTGGATGGTAGTACCTCCCTGGATGGTAGTCCCTCCCTGGATGGTAGTACCTCCCTGGATGGTAGTCCCTCCCTGGATGGTAGTACCTCCCTGGATGGTAGTACCTCCCTGGATGGTAGTACCTCCCTGGATGGTAGTACCTCCCTGGATGGTAGTCCCTCTCTGAATCGTAGTCCCTCCCTGGATGGTAGTCCCTCGATGGTAGTCCCTCCCTGGATGGTAGTACCTCCCTGGATGGTAGTCCCTCCCTGAATCGTAGTCCCTCCCTGGATGGTAGTCCCTCCCTGGATGGTAGTACCTCCCTGGATGGTAGTACCTCCCTGGATGGTAGTACCTCCCTGGATGGTAGTACCTCCCTGGATGGTAGTACCTCCCTGGATGGTAGTACCTCCCTGGATGGTAGTCCCTCTCTGAATCGTAGTCCCTCCCTGGATGGTAGTCCCTCCCTGGATGGTAGTCCCTCCCTGGATGGTAGTCCCTCCCTGGATGGTAGTCCCTCCCTGGATGGTAGTACCTCCCTGGATGGTAGTCCCTCCCTGAATCGTAGTCCCTCCCTGAATCGTAGTCCCTCCCTGGATGGTAGTCCCTCCCTGGATGGTAGTCCCTCCCTGGATGGTAGTACCTCCCTGGATGGTAGTCTCTCCCTGAATCGTAGTCCCTCCATGAATCGTAGTCCCTCCCTGGATGGTAATCCCTCCCTGGATGGTAGTCCCTCCCTGGATGGTAGTCCCTCCCTGGATGGTAATCCCTCCCTGGATGGTAATCCCTCCCTGGATGGTAGTACCTCCCTGGATGGTAGTACCTCCCTGGATGGTAGTACCTCCCTGGATGGTAGTACCTCCCTGGATGGTAGTACCTCCCTGGATGGTAGTACCTCCCTGGATGGTAGTACCTCCCTAGATGGTAGTACCTCCCTGGATGGCAGTCCCTCCCTGGATGGTTGCTGTTTACCAACCTACTACCTAATTCCCATTCATCAAGAATCCAGACATCAAGAGTCCAGGCATCAAGAGTCCAGGCATCGAGTCCAGGCATCAAGAGTCCAGGCATCAAGAGTCTAGGCATCACCAGTTCATAGTACTAAAAAAAAAAAATACCACGGGTGGGGTTTGAACCCGCGGTCAGGGAGTCTCAAAACTCCAGGAACAAGGCACTCTGGTATCTTCCAAGTATACATTGTCACGTATCCCTCTCTCCTCTGCTTCAGAGAGTACATACCTACCTGAAGGTTGTTCCGGGGAACAACGCCCCTGATCCAGGCCTTCCGCTGGACCAGGGACTGATCAACCAGGCTGTTACTGCTGTTACGTACGCAATCCAATGTACGAATCACAGCCCGGCTGGCCAGGGACTGACTTTAGGTATCTATCCAGTTCTATTGAAGACAGCCAGGGGTCCATGGTAATCTCCCTTATGTATGCTGGGAGGCTGCTGAACAGCCTTGGTCCCTTGACACTTAGTGTGCTTTATGTTAGTGTACGTACGGTACGTACTTCTGCTTTTCGTCGGGAGTATGCTGCACAGTCTGCTGTCTTTTTCATAGGAAGTGATTTGTGTGTGCAAATTTGGGACCAGTTCCTCTAGGATTTTCCCAGGTGTAAATTATGATGCATTTTTCTCTCCTGCGTTACAAGGAGTAGAGGTCAAGGGACTTCTAATGTTCCCAGTAATTAAGATGCTTGACTGAACCTATACGTGCAGTCAAGGTTCACTGAACGTGTAAGTTCAGTCAGGCACCTTAATTACTGGAAATGTTCCGAGTCCCTTGACATGCCCTTGTGTAGATCTGAGACTAGGTTCTCCAGGATCTTCCATGTACTGTATTATCATGTCTCTCTATCTCCTCCACTCCACCAGTACATATTTAGGACGCCGAGGAGTTCCCAATAATATAAGTCTTTTACTAGCTTCATGTGGGCTGTAAATGTTCTCTGTATCTGTTCCAGTTTTGACATCTCTCCTGCCTTCAGCTGTCAACACTGAAAAATAATATAGCCGGGGTTTGCTGGTAGTCGCTTCCGGAGGTCAGCGCCCCCGCGGCTCGGTCCAAGACCAAGCCTTTCGGATGCTAGCGTGATCGATCAAGCTGTTAGTGCCCGACGCCCTGTTAATCAGGAACTGTTTTCAGAAATCTGTCGCGTTCCCTCTTTTAAAACAACTAGGAGTTTGTCGGAGATCTTCCTTATGTATGAAGGGAGGGTGCTGAAGAGTCTTGGTCCCTTAACACTTATTGAGTTCTCTCGTCTGCCAAACTCTTATGTTCGGTGTGCAAGTGTACATTAAGATGTATCTTTCTCACCTGCGTTCTAAGGAGAACAGTTCTAGGAACTTCAAGCACTACCAGTAATTTAGGTACTGAGTTTATACCAGATGTGAAAGTTCTCTTCTCCACCTTAGCAATTTCTCCAGCCTTGGAAGGGGCTGTTAAGACAGCAATACTCCAGCCTAGAGACAACGGGCGACCTGAAGTTATCATTGGTTTGGTATCCCTTGTTTCGAAGGTTGTAGTTATACAAGCTATTATTTTCTTGAAGCTGCGATAACAGTGTGCTACCTGAACGTGAAATCTCCTGACATTATCACTTCCAGGTTTCTCACATTTGATTTACGTTCTATTCAGTAGTCTGATGAACATACTGTTGTTAGTGGACAATTAGAAGACTTCATTTATATCAGCTTGGAGTCTCACCATCTCTTCAATGGATGACTGATACAAATTCTAGTATCCTCTACAAAGGATGATACAGTGCCATGATTTATGTCTCTGTCTTGGGCGGCACAAATTTTCACTGCAGCAGCCTCAGATCTGAGTAGTTTCGCAATTAGTATTACTTCCTTTGTTCTGAATGTTTTCATCCATTTCACTCACTTTGGTGGCTGTCGTGACATCTGTCTTATTGTGTTCCTAAAGAGAGATAATAAGAGAGCTTAAGCAGGGAGGGAACTTTGGTCAGTTCCTTTAGTCAATTGCTAACAGATGGGATGTGGTGACTACCCTGGGGGTGCCTGCTTCTACCACCAACAGCCTAAATAATGGGGAGGCTTGGTCTGGGACCAGACCCTGCGGGGAATGGGCGATGACCTCCGGAAACCAGTGAGCTGGAAGGGAACCAGCTCATGGAGTCCCTGTAATGATGATTAAGACACATGTGCAACAGTTAGGTATCTTTGTTGCAACGTTCCAAGTAAACAGTAAATTTCTTCAGTCAAATAGAGGCAGCATGTGTAGTAGTAGTGAAATGAAGACAATGTAATCAGTCCATCAACCTTGGAGAAACAGTATCTGAGGTAGTCAGTCCCTCAGCCTGGAGAAGAGTTCCGGACTCAACTCTTCAAGATTGATGGACTGATTACATCTTTAGTTCACTATTACACCTGTTGCCTCTGTATTTGACTGAAGAAGTCTACTGTGTAGGCGAAACGTTTCAACAATAAAGATACCCAACTGTTGTACATGTCTTAATCATAAACCTGTGGGTATTTTATACTATTTTCAACATGACTGTCTTAGGATACAACACAACACAGATTCAACACCATCAATATACAGTGTATATACACTTTGTAAACAATGTTCGTAACATCTCTCACAAAAATAAACAGGAGTTGATGCAAATGTATTGTTATTTGTTCAGGTAGTTATACCAGGATAAACATTATTTGTTCAGGTAGTTATACCAGGATTAACGTTATTTGTTCTGGTAGTTATACCAGGATTAACGTTATTTGTTCAGGTAGTTATACCAGGATTAACATTATTTGTTCAGGTAGTTATACCAGGATTAACATTATTTGTTCAGGTAGTTATACCAGGATTAACGTTATTTGTTCAGGTAGTTATACCAGGATTAACATTATTTGTTCAGGTAGTTATACCAGGATTAACATTATTTGTTCAGGTAGTTATACCAGGATTAACATCATTTGTTCAGGTAGTTATACCAGGATTAACATTATTTGTTCAGGTAGTTATACCAGGATTAACGTTATTTGTTCAGGTAGTTATACCAGGATTAACGTTATTTGTTCAGGTAGTTATACCAGGATTAACATTATTTGTTCAGGTAGTTATACCAGGATTAACGTTATTTGTTCTGGTAGTTATACCAGGATTAACGTTATTTGTTCAGGTAGTTATACCAGGATTAACATTATTTGTTCAGGTAGTTATACCAGGATTAACATTATTTGTTCAGGTAGTTATACCAGGATTAACGTTATTTGTTCAGGTAGTTATACCAGGATTAACATTATTTGTTCAGGTAGTTATACCAGGATTAACATTATTTGTTCAGGTAGTTATACCAGGATTAACATCATTTGTTCAGGTAGTTATACCAGGATTAACATTATTTGTTCAGGTAGTTATACCAGGATTAACGTTATTTGTTCAGGTAGTTATACCAGGATTAACGTTATTTGTTCAGGTAGTTATACCAGGATTAACATTATTTGTTCAGGTAGTTATACCAGGATTAACATTATTTGTTCAGGTAGTTATACCAGGATTAACGTTATTTGTTCAGGTAGTTATACCAGGATTAATATTATTTGTTCAGGTAGTTATACCAGGATTAACGTTATTTGTTCAGGTAGTTATACCAGGATTAACGTTATTTGTTCAGGTAGTTATACCAGGATTAACATTATTTGTTCAGGTAGTTATACCAGACTTGACTTAAGAAATCGTAATGACACGATTGCAAATAAACCATACCCCCGGCCGGGATTGAACCCGCGGTCATAGAGTCTCAAAACTCCAGCCCGTCGCGTTAGCCACTAGACCAGCTAGCCACAATAAGATTCATCCAACTAGGTATATTTCTACACCATAGGAAAGTTAGCACAGGCACCTCTGTGACCACAAATGCAAGTTTTTACAGACGAATCTCCAGCTAGCGTGGCCGTGACGAACTCTAGCTCAAGTCCCTTCACTGCCGTCAACATGACTTAAGAAATCGTAATGACACGATTGCAAATAAACCATACCCCCGTGTCATTACGATTTCTTAAGTCATGTTGACGGCAGTGAAGGGACTTGAGCTAGAGTTCGTCACGGCCACGCTAGCTGGAGATTCGTCTGTAAAAACTTGCATTTGTGGTCACAGAGGTGCCTGTGCTAACTTTCCTATGGTGTAGAAATATACCTAGTTGGATGAATCTTATTGTGGCTAGCTGGTCTAGTGGCTAACGCGACGGGCTGGAGTTTTGAGACTCTATGACCGCGGGTTCAATCCCGGCCGGGGGTATGAGTTATACCAGGATTAACATTATTTGTTCAGGTAGTTATACCAGGATTAACATTATTTGTTCAGGTAGTTATACCAGGATTAACATTATTTGTTCAGGTAGTTATACCAGGATTAACGTTATTTGTTCAGGTAGTTATACCAGGATTAACATTATTTGTTCAGGTAGTTATACCAGGATTAACGTTATTTGTTCAGGTAGTTATACCAGGATTAACGTTATTTGTTCAGGTAGTTATACCAGGATTAACATTATTTGTTCAGGTAGTTATACCAGGATTAACATTATTTGTTCAGGTAGTTATACCAGGATTAACATTATTTGTTCAGGTAGTTATACCAGGATTAACATTATTTGTTCAGGTAGTTATACCAGGATTAACATTATTTGTTCAGGTAGTTATACCAGGATTAACATTATTTGTTCAGGTAGTTATACCAGGATTAACAGTGTTATTTATACTGGTACTGATTCCAGGATTTTGAAACAACCAAGGATGTGGCACTTTCCAGTAATAAGTGACACTGTCCAGCACTGAGTGACACTGTCCAGTAATAAGTGACACTGTCCAGTACTGAGTGGCACTGTCCACCACGTCAGAAGTACCACTAGTTGTTGGTAGGTCTGCACAAAGGGTAGGGAGGAGTGATGAGCCTGGGAGGTGGTTGGTGGGTAGGGGTGGACGGGTAGGGATGAAGGGTAGAAATAGAGGGGTATGGGTGGAAAGGTAGGTCTACGTGTTGATGGTAATCGCCAAGCTAGTTGGGGGGCAGCGAGCATGCGGGGGGAGGGGGTATGTGTTGATGCCCACGGATGCCACTAGAGTTCAGAATAATACAAGGAAGATCTATGAAAGGTGGCACTGAGCCATGGGATGGCGGCAGCGAAAGGGGTGGCAGCAGTGGCAGCAGCGGCAGGAAGCGGCAGGGGTGGCGGCGGGCGGCAGAGGGTGTGGACCTGGGTAGAGGTAATAAATAAAAGGCCGGAGCGTGGCGGCGGGCGGGGCGGGACAAAGCGGCCATCCTGGACACAAGCTGGGCCACCAAGGGCCATCCTAGACCACGGCTGGTCAACTAAGGGCCATCCTGGACCCAAGCTGAGCCAAGGGCCACCCTGGACCTCCGTTGGTCAACTAAGGGTTGTCCTGGACCCAATCTGGGCCACTAAGTTCCATCCTGCGCGCTAGCTGGGCCACCAATGGCCATCCTGGACCACGGCTGGTCAACTAAGGGCCATCCCGGGTCATTGCTGGGCCACGGACACAACTCGTGCTTGCAATTTCTAGACCGATTTTTCACATACTGTTGTCGGTAAGTTATGCAATTTACATTATTTACGTTACGTCAAAATGACGTCCATTGATAACAATTATCCGCGCACACTACGATGACAAATATCCAGAGTCGCCATGGCCACAGTAAGTGAACACTCAACATCCGTGGTCCTCTCACAGCTACTGGACCACTATGACACGGTCTTGGATGGTCGCTCCTGCCTCTCACAGCTACTGGACCACTATGACACGGTCTTGGATGGTCGCTCCTGCCTCTCACAGCTACTGGACCACTATGACACGGTCTTGGATGGTCACTGCCTCTCACAGCTACTGGACCATTATGACACGGTCTTGGATGGTCACTTCTGCCTCTCACAGCTACTGGAGCACTATGACACGGTCTTGGATGGTCGCTCCTGCCTTTCCCAACTGCTGGAGCACTATGACATGGTCTTGGATGGTCGCTCCTGCCTTTCCCAACTGCTGGAGCACTATGACATGGTCTTGGATGGTCGTTCCTGCCTTTCCCAACTGCTGGAGCACTATGACATGGTCTTGGATGGTCGCTCCTGCCTTTCCCAACTGCTGGAGCACTATGATACGGTCTTGGATGGTCGCTCCTGCCTCTCACAGCTACTGGACAACTATGACACGGTCTTAGATGGTCACTTCTGCCTCTCACAGCTACTGGACCACTATGCCATGGTCACTGCCTCTCACAGCAGTAAGTGAACACTCAACATCCGTGGTCCTCTCACAGCTACTGGACCACTATGACACGGTCTTGGATGGTCGCTCCTGCCTTTCCCAACTGCTGGAGCACTATGACATGGTCTTGGATGGTCGCTCCTGCCTTTCCCAACTGCTGGAGCACTATGACATGGTCTTGGATGGTCGCTCCTGCCTTTCCCAACTGCTGGAGCACTATGACATGGTCTTGGATGGTCGCTCCTGCCTCTCACAAATACTGGAGCACTATGACACGGTCTTGGATGGTCGCTCCTGCCTTTCCCAACTGCTGGAGCACTATGACATGGTCTTGGATGGTCGCTCCTGCCTTTCCCAACTGCTGGAGCACTATGACATGGTCTTGGATGGTCGCTCCTGCCTTTCCCAACTGCTGGAGCACTATGACATGGTCTTGGATGGTCGCTCCTCCCTCCCAACTGCTGACATGGTCGTTCCTGCCTTTCCCAACTGCTGGAGCACTATGACATGGTCTTGGATGGTCTCACAGATACTGGAGCACTATGACATGGTCTTGGATGGTCGCTCCTGCCTTTCCCAACTGCTGGAGCACTATGACATGGTCTTGGATGGTCGCTCCTGCCTCTCACAGATACTGGAGCACTATGACATGGTCTTGGATGGTCGCTCCTGCCTTTCCCAACTGCTGGAGCACTATGACATGGTCTGGAGCAAATACTGGAGCACTTTGACATGGTCTTGGATGGTCGCTCCTGCCTTTCCCAACTGCTGGAGCACTATGACATGGTCTTGGATGGTCGTTCCTGCCTTTCCCAACTGCTGGAGCACTATGACATGGTCTTGGATGGTCGCTCCTGCCTCTCACAGATACTGGAGCACTATGACACGGTCTTGGATGGTCGCTCCTGCCTCTCACAGATACTGGAGCACTATGACACGGTCTTGGATGGTCGCTCCTGCCTCTCACAGATACTGGAGCACTATGACACGGTCTTGGATGGTCGCTCCTGCCTCTCACAGATACTGTAGCACTATGACATGGTCTTGGATGGTCGCTCCTCCCTCTCACAGATACTGTAGCACTATGACATGGTCTTGGATGGTCGCTCCTCCCTCTCACAGATACTGTAGCACTATGACATGGTCTTGGATGGTCGCTCCTCCCTCTCACAGATACTGTAGCACTATGACACGGTCTTGGATGGTCGCTCCTCTCACTACTCACAGACGGTCTTGGACTGCCTCTCACAGATACTGGAGCACTATGACATGGTCTTGGATGGTCGCTCCTGCCTCTCACAGATACTGGAGCACTATGACACGGTCTTGGATGGTCGCTCCTGCCTCTCACAGATACTGGAGCACTATGACACGGTCTTGGATGGTCGCTCCTGCCTCTCCCAGATACTGGAGCACAGATACTGGAGCACACGGTCTTGGATGGTCGCTCCTCCCTCTCACAGATACTGGAGCACTATGACACGGTCTTGGATGGTCGCTCCTGCCTCTCACAGATACTGGAGCACTATGACATGGTCTTGGATGGTCGCTCCTCCCTCTCACAGATACTGGAGCACTATGACACGGTCTTGGATGCACTGGAGGACGAACAGAATGCAGATATAATATACACCGTGATGACACTCGTCTTGGGCAGGTATGATCACGATGTAACACGGCACAAAATTTCTGCTAAAGGAATAACTAGAAAAGTGAGCAGATACAAATACACATCAGAATATACTGTACAAAATATACAATAATCTGAAGGCTCACAGGATGCACAATATTATTTTTTAAAGGTGTAATACAGGGTATTAATAAGAACTCGAAAATACAAGAATAATAATAATAATAATTTAATAATTAATAATAATAAATATTTAATTGATAATAATAAATAATAATATAGTTTTACAATCTCGACATTATGTTCTGGTATTGTATTAATGATGTCACTGGACGGTGGTACCCAGATGTCGCACGTGTCTAATTCAAACCATACCACGGGCGGGGATAGAACCCGCGATCACTCGGTCTGGAGTCTGGAGACTCTCTGATCGCGGGTTCTATCCCCGCCCGTGGTATGGTTTGTTTGTAATCGTGTCATTACGATTTCGTGAGTCGTGTGTAATTCTCCGTCTTCAGTAATAACAACAGTAATGTTAAGTCAAAATTTAATTATTATTCTTACATGGCGAGTTATATTCGTTAATTAAATTACAATACAAAGTAATATAATTGTTAGGTTCTCTGAGAAATATTGTTGCAGACATGGGTATGAGATGAGAAACAGTAGGTTGAGTTCTCACCCCAGTTCTCTCTCAAGCTCACAGACACTGCTCCAGTTCTCTCTCAAGCTCACAGACACTGCTCCAGTTCTCTCTCAAGCTCACAGACACTGCTCCAGTTCTCTCTCAAGCTCACAGACACCGCTCCAGTTCTCTCTCAAGCTCACAGACACCGCTCCAGTTCTCTCTCAAGCTCACAGACACCGCTCCAGTTCTCTCTCAAGCTCACAGACACCGCTCCAGTTCTCTCTCAAGCTCACAGACACCGCTCCACAGACACCAACATAATCATAGCACCGATGCTACTACAACGTGCATGAGAGTCATCCACTGAAGACCAGCACCGTCACCGTCATAAAATGGTCCGCAGAAAACATATGATCTTCACTAAGGACAAATTTCAGTTACTCCGATATGGGAAAATTGCGGAAATATAAACTCAGACGGAGTACAGAGTTAACTAACCACACAGTAGAGTGAAACACTGACGGAGTACAGAGTTAACTAACCACACAGTAGAGTGAAACACTGACGGAGTACAGAGTTAACTAACGACACAGTAGAATGAAACACTGACGGAGTACAGAGTTAACTAACCACACAGTAGAGTGAAACACTGACGGAGTACAGAGTTAACTAACCACACAGTAGAGTGAAACACTGACGGAGTACAGAGTTAACTAACCACACAGTAGAGTGAAACACTGACGGAGTACAGAGTTAACTAACCACACAGTAGAAACACTGACGACTCATAATCACAAGTCATTATTATAACTGCGAGGAAAATGACAGGATGGATAATGAGAACCTTCAAGGCACTAGAAGCCAATTCACTTGTTCCCTTTAGGCAGGAACATTGTTCTACACTAACAGCCCTATTAAAGGTATGTGATATTGTAGATCTGGAGAATGAACAGAGAACCTTTACTGCATGTATTAGTTCAGTCAAACACCTTAATTACTGGGAACGTTTGAAGTCCCTTGACCTGTACTCCCTGGAACGCAGGCGAGAAAGATACTTCATAATTTGCATCTGGAAAATCCTAGAGGGCCTGGTCTCAAATTTGTACACAGAAATCACTCCCTACAAAAACAAGACTTGGCAGATGGGGTAAGATGCCCCTCACTGAAAAGCCACGAGTACCCTGAGAGACCAGAGTAACTGTAAGGGGCCCAAAACTATTCAACAGTCTTCCACCATACGTATGTGCGATTATCAACAGACCCCTGACTGTCTTCAAGAAGAAGCTGGACAGATTCGTGACCAGCCGGGCTGTGGTTCGTACGCTGAATTGCGTGAGACCAGCAGTAACAGCCTGGTGGTATTATGGTTGGTGATGGTAGTATGGTGGTTGGTGGTGGTGGTAGTATGGTAGTTGGTGGTGGTGGTAGTATGGTGGTTGGTGGTGGTGGTAGTATGGTGGTTGGTGGTGGTGGTAGTATGGTGGTTGGTGGTGGTAGTAGTATGGTGGTTGGTGGTGGTAGTAGTATGGTTGTTGGTGGTAGTAGTATGGTTGGTGGTGTAGTGATGATGGGAATATTGTCGATGTGGGTATGAGCTGGGTGTGGGTGTGAGCTGGGTGTGGGTGTGAGCTGGGTGTGGGTGTGAGCTGGGTGTGGGTGTGAGCTGGGTGTGGGTGTGAGCTGGGTGTGGGTGTGAGCTGGGTGTGGGTGTGAGCTGGGTGTGGGTATGAGCTGGGTGTGGGTGTGAGCTGGGTGTGGGTGTGAGCTGGGTGTGGGTGTAAGCTGGGTGTGGGTGTGGTGCGGGCAGAGGGCGGTGTGTAGTTGATACAATTAAAAACAACAGATATTACATCTAATATACAGCCACTCTGGTAACATCATGGGGGCCACCATAGTACCATTATGGGACCACCATGGGGACCATCATAAGCCCAACATAGGGCCACCATGAAGACCACATTGGAGCTACCATGGTATTACCATGAGACCATGGTATTACTATGAGACCATGGTATTACCATGAAGGACCATGGCATCACCACGAGAGACCATGGTATTAATATGCCATTACGATGAGAGACCATGGTGTCACTATGCATGGGGAAACCATGAGGGAACCATGGGGCCACCATGGTGTCACTATGCATGGGGGACCATGAGGGAACCATGGGGCCACCATTAAGGGTGGTGGTGGTCTACCGTAATGACCAGATCGATGATGCCATCCGGCCAGCCAGCTTTTTTTTACGTAAATGGCGTGTGAGGGGTCAGGCAGGTCAGGGGTCCTCACACCCGGCAAGTTACGGGGGTCAGGCAGGTCAGGGGTCCTCACACCCGGCAAGTTATGGGGGTCAGGCAGGTCAGGGGTCCTCACACCCGGCAAGTTATGGGGGTCAGGCAGGTCAGGGGTCCTCACACCCGGCAAGTTACAGGGTCAGGCAGGTCAGGGGTCCTCACACCCGGCAAGTTACAGGGTCAGGCAGGTCAGGGGTCCTCACACCCGGCAAGTCACGGAGTCAGGTAGGTCAGGGTTCCTCATACCCCGCAAGTCACGAAGGGTCAGGCAGGTCAGGGATCCTCATACCCGGCAAGTCACGAAGGGTCAGGCAGGTCAGGGGCCATCACAGGGTAGATCACGAGGGATCAGGCAGGTCAAGGGTCATCACAGGGTGGGTCACAAGGGGTCAGGCAGGTCAGGGGTCCTCACACCCGGCAAGTTACAGGGGTCAGGCAGGTCAGGGATCCTCATACCCGGCAAGTCTCAAAGGGTCAGGCAGGCCAGGGGTCATCACAGGGCAGATCACAAGGGATCAGGCAGGTCAAAGGTCATCACAGGGTGGGTCACAAGGGGGCAGGCAGGTCAGAGGTCATCACAGGGCAGGTCACGAGAGTTCAGGCAGGTCAGGGGTCATCACAGGGGTCACAAAGGGTCAGGCAAGTCACAAAGCAGGTCATGAAGGAAGGTAGGTAAAAAAGAAGAGAATAAGGAAGGAAGAATAGAACACCCCACCTCTCCACTCCCCAACACCCCAACCTCTCCACTCCCCAACCTCTCCACTCCCCAATCTCTCCACTCCCCAACACCCCCACCTCTCCACTCCCCAACACCCCCACCTCTCCACTCTCCAACACCCCACCTCTCCACTCCCCAACACCCCCACCTCTCCACTCCCCAACACCCCCACCTCTCCACTCCCCAACACCCCCACCTCTCCACTCCCCAACACCCCCACCTCTCCACTCCCCAACACCCCCACCTCTCCACTCCCCAACACCCCCACCTCTCCACTCCCCAACACCCATGCTTCCTCTTCCCTGTGAATCTGGTGACCCACTTGTGCAATCCTTCTCCCCTCTACCCCACACCAGAACCCCCACCTCCCAGACACCAAACTCTGCCACAGACAACAAACACTGGCGTCACCAGTGGTATGATCCTAGTATACCACAACCTGGAGGGAATTCCGGGAATCAACGCCCCCGCGGCCCGGTCCATGGCCAGGCCTCCCAGTGGATCAGGGCCTGATCAACCAGGCTGTTACTGCTGGCCGCACGTAGTCCAAAGTACGAACCACAGCCCGGCTGATCCGGCACGGACTTTAGGTGTCTGTCTAGCTCCCTCTTGAAGACAACCAGGGTTCTGTTGGTAATGCCCCTTATGTCTGGTGGGAGGCTGTCGAGCAGTCTTGGGCCCCGGACACTAATTGTATTTTCTCTTAGTGTATTAATTGCTCCCCTACTTTTCACTGGGGGTATGTTGCATCACCTGCCAAGTCTTTCGCTTTCGTAGGGAGTGATTTCTGTGTGCATATTAGGGGCCAGTCCCTCCAGAATCTTCCAGGTGTAGATTATGATATATCTCTCACCTGCGCTCCCAGTAGTTAAGGTGTTTGATGGAACTTACACGTGCAGTAAAGATTATCTCTACATTCCCTAGATCTGCAATTTCATCTGCCATGAATGGAGATGTTAATGTACAGCAGTATTCCAGCCTAGAGAGAACAAGTGATTTGAAAAGGATCATCATTGGCTTGGCATCTCTTGTTTTGAATGATCACTCTACTAGTGTGGTAAGTGGTTTTGAAAACCGACAAGTTGAAGATTGAGACACCTGTGCAACATATGGGAATCTTTATTAAGGAAACGTTTCGCCAACAGTGGCTTCATCCGTCCAATACAAAGCAGAAAGGGGGTAAAGAGAGGAGGAGTTTGACTACAGTATAGAAGCCATTCTCCGGCCATATGCTGTACATTCTACACGAGTGATGGACTGACACATCGATTCCAGGCTGAGGGACTGATTACCCAAATCTGCACACAGAAATCACTCCCTACGAAAGTAAAAGACTGGGCAGGCGATGCAAAATACCCCCCAATTAAAAGTAGGGGCGCCATTGGTATACTAAGGGAAAACACCATAAGTGTCCGGGGCCCAAGACTGTTCAACAGCCTCCCACCAAGCATAAGGGGAATTGTCAATAAGCCCCTGGCTGCCTTCAAGAGAGCTGGACAGATACCTAAAGTCAGTGCCGGATCAGCCGGGCTGTGGCTCGTACGTTGGACTGCGTGCGGCCAGCAGTAACAGCCTGGTTGATCAGGCCCTGATCCATCGGGAGGCCTGGTCATGGACCGGGCCGCGGGGGCGTTGATCCCCGGAATAACCTCCAGGTAACCTCAAACTACTACTCTCCTTACCCCCTTTCTGCTTTGCATTGGCCTAATGAAGCCACTGTGTGGCGAAACGTTTCCTTAATAAAGATTCCCATATGTTACACAAGTGTTTCAATCTTCAACTCTACTAGTATACCACAGTGCCTTTATACCTTTGAAGAGTTTCGAATGTTTTCCTACTCTCGCAGCCTGGCCCTGGGTCAGGCTTGTCCGGTGCCTGCCTGGTTAACCAGGCTGTTTTTTCCGGCGACCCGCTTATTTACATATCTATTAAAAGCTTGTTGATCTGGTAACTGGCTAAGGTACATGTTTAAGTTCCTCTTGAAGACTTCTACACTTGTCCTAGCAGTGTGTCTGTTATCTTCTGGTAGATGTTAAACAATCTGAGACCACGGATATTGATACAATGTTCTCTAATTGCGCCCACGTTGCCTCTACTTTTCACTGGGTTTACATTACATTTCCTCCAATATCTCTCACTCCAGTATGCTGTTATGGCAGTGTGCAGATTTAGGACAAGGCCCTCAAGCACTTTCCACAAATACATTATCATGTATCTCCTCCACTCCAGTGAGTGCACTGGACATCGAAGCATTCTCAGTAATTTAAAAGCTTTATTATCTCTATGTGGGCCATAAATGATATCTGTATCTGTTCTAGCTTTGATATCTCTCCTGCCCTGAAAGAAGCCGTCAACACTGAACAATACTCTTAACGAGAGAGCACAAATGATTTGAAAAGCGTCACCATCGGCACTATTTCCATGGCTTTAAAAGTTCTCATTATCCACCCCATCATTTTCATGGCTTTCGTGACATTTTCCTTCTTGTGTTCTTTGAAAGAAAAATCATCTGACATTATTACACCCAGATCTCTCACATGCTCCTTTCGTTCTATTTGGTGATCTTGCGCTTCTATACAGTGACATTCTTGAGTTCCTCATTCTTTCCCTATCTTTAATAAGGTCAGCATATTTCAAATACTTGCTAACGATGATATCACGGACTCCCGTATACCGCGCATGCGCCGTAAGGCTAGACAGGGTGGGGTCAGGGCAGTTACCTTGAGGCCAGTAAGACGCGGAGGGCAGGCTGGGCTTCAACACGTATTTACCCAATATATCACTCTGTATAACAGCCTACAGTGCGTTTCAGTCACCATCACTCCATCTAAGAACAGGTCACAGAGAGAATAGAGAACTGAAAATCCATTTGCCTACTTTTCCTGTTGCACCTCATGACCTTATTTTATGTGTTCTCACTCCATGAACACACTTGTCAAATACCTTCAGCGTAGTCCGTGTAGAGTACATCTGCATTTTGGCATTCTTCCGAAGCCTCCGTCGTTTTCTCATGACGATCCACCAGTTGTGACATAATCTACCTGCCCTACACTCATGCTGACTTGCGTTATGCAGGCTCATGCTTTTCCTTAAAATTTGTAATGTGGCGCCTCGCCACCCTCTCAAAGAGGGTAGAACCACCATTGAAATATGAGGTAAATATACGGAGGAACATACCTAGATGATATAATGTATATGTATACACAAAAGTCTCTCTCGAACTGGCTGTTAGGGTCTCAGTCCTGTATGGCGGAGTGGCGGAAAAATAAGTGAATACACAACACGTACAGTGTCTGCATTCTAAAGGAGGTGTGGGGATGTTGTGGTTCCGGAGGTGGGGAGTACAATATCTGCACTCTGAATGTGTGGGGATGTTGTGGTTCCGGAGGTGGTGTGGTTCTGGAGGTGGGGAGTATAATATCTGCACTCTGAAGGTGTGGGGATGTTGTGGTTCCGGAGGTGGGGAGTACAATATCTGCACTCTAAAGGTGTGGGGATGTTGTGGTTCCGGAGGTGGGGAGTACAGTGTCTGCACTCTGAAGGAGGTGTGGGGATGTTGTGGTTCCGGAGGTGGGGAGTACAGTGTCTGCACTCTGAAGGAGGTGTGGGGATGTTGTGGTTCCGGAGGTGGGGAGTACAGTGTCTGCACTCTGAAGGAGGTGTGGGGATGTTGTGGTTCCGGAGGTGGGGAGTACAGTGTCTGCACTCTGAAGGAGGTGTGGGGATGTTGTGGTTCCGGAGGTGGGGAGTACAGTGTCTGCACTCTGAAGGAGGTGTGGGGATGTTGTGGTTCCGGAGGTGGGGAGTACAGTGTCTGCACTCTGAAGGAGGTGTGGGGATGTTGTGGTTCCGGAGGTGGGGAGTACAGTGTCTGCACTCTGAAGGAGGTGTGGGGATGTTGTGGTTCCGGAGGTGGGGAGTACAGTGTCTGCACTCAGAAGGAGGTGTGGGGATGTTGCGGGTCAAAGAGTCATTTAAATTCTGCGGATGCACTTCTGGCAAGACAGCTATAGAGTGAATGATGATCTACCTACCTAAATGGTGAAAGCATTTCGTTCTTTGTATAACATACAATCGAGTGTGTTATACAAAGCTGCAATAATACTTATATACATGATCATTTACCTATACATAAAAGGGTATGCTAAGTTAGTATACAATCAATGATCACAACAATGTAGCCATTGCTGCCGCAAGGAAAATAATAGGCTGGATAACTGGAATTTTCAAGACGAGACCTGTTGAGCCAGTGATGATATACTGCAAGTCTGGAATACTGCTATATACTGACGACCACTTTCAAGGTAGGCAACAGTGCTGAGAACGTTTACGGCTCGTATACATTCAATCAATTATCTTAACTACTGGAAGTGACAAGTTCTTTCAACTGTATTCCCTGGAACGTAAACGAGAAAAGTACATAATAATTTAGACATGAAAAATCCTGGAGGGACTAGTTCCAAACATGAACACCGAAAACATATCGTATGACAAGAGTCTTGGTAGACGGTGAAAATACCTCCACTATAAAAGAAAGGGCGCGACTAGTACAGTAAAAGAAAACTATAAAGTGTCAGAGGTCCCCAACTCCTCAACGCCCTCCCTCAGTGTTTAAGGGAAATTAGCAACAAACCCCTGGCGGTCTTCAAGAGGAAACTGGACACGTTCCTTAAATCAGTTCCTGGTCAGCGAGCTGTAATTCGTACACTGGACTGAATGCGGCCAGCAGTAACAGCCTAGTTGATCATGACTTGATCCTCCAGGCTGGGGGACGTTGACCCCCAAAACCGTCCTTCAGGTATTCCTATACAATATACCGGCTATTTAAGAACGTCCTGAAAACCTCTACCATTATTCCGGTAATATTTTCGACACGTGTTGATAACACCTTGAAGAGTCTTGGACCACACATGTTGAGACACTATTCCAATTGTGCCCCTGTTTATCACTGTATTTATTCTACACTTCTTCCCATATCTCTCTAGAGAAGTAATGATATACTGATTAGCGATCTGACAGTAATGTTAAGTCATACATTATGATACACATCTCTGGTTTAAATGACACTGCACCTTCCCAGTGCTCTGAGACCGCCTCCACAGTGGACCTTCCCGGTGCTCTGAGACCGCCTCCACAGTGGACCTTCCCGGTGCTCTGAGACCGCCTCCACAGTGGACCTTCCCAGTGCTCTGAGACCGCCTCCACAGTGGACCTTCCCGGTGCTCTGAGACCGCCTCCACAGTGGACCTTCCCGGTGCTCTGAGACCGCCTCCACAGTGGACCTTCCCGGTGCTCTGAGACCGCCTCCACAGTGGACCTTCCCGGTGCTCTGAGACCGCCTCCACACTGCACCTTCCCAGTGCTCTGAGACCGCCTCCACAGTGGACCTTCCCGGTGCTCTGAGACCGCCTCCACAGTGGACCTTCCCGGTGCTCTGAGACCGCCTCCACAGTGGACCTTCCCGGTGCTCTGAGACCGCCTCCACAGTGGACCTTCCCGGTGCTCTGAGACCGCCTCCACAGTGGACCTTCCCGGTGCTCTGAGACCGCCTCCACAGTGGACCTTCCCGGTGCTCTGAGACCGCCTCCACAGTGGACCTTCCCGGTGCTCTGAGACCGCCTCCACAGTGGACCTTCCCGGTGCTCTGAGACCGCCTCCACAGTGGACCTTCCCGGTGCTCTGAGACCGCCTCCACAGTGGACCTTCCCGGTGCTCTGAGACCGCCTCCACAGTGGACCTTCCCGGTGCTCTGAGACCGCCTCCACAGTGGACCTTCCCGGTGCTCTGAGACCGCCTCCACAGTGGACCTTCCCGGTGCTCTGAGACCGCCTCCACAGTGGACCTTCCCGGTGCTCTGAGACCGCCTCCACAGTGGACCTTCCCGGTGCTCTGAGACCGCCTCCACAGTGGACCTTCCCGGTGCTCTGAGACCGCCTCCACAGTGGACCTTCCCAGTGCTCTGAGACCGCCTCCACAGTGGACCTTCCCAGTGCTCTGAGACCGCCTCCACAGTGGACCTTCCCGGTGCTCTGAGACCGCCTCCACAGTGGACCTTCCCGGTGCTCTGAGACCGCCTCCACAGTGGAATTTCCCAGTGCTCTGAGACCGCCTCCACAGTGGACCTTCCCAGTGCTCTGAGACCGCCTCCACAGTGGACCTTCCCGGCGCTCTGAGACCGCCTCCACAGTGGACCTTCCCAGTGCTCTGAGACAGCCTCCACAGTGGACCTTCCCAGTGCTCTGAGACCGCCTCCACAGTGGACCTTCCCGGCGCTCTGAGACCGCCTCCACAGTGGATCTTCCCAGTGCTCTGAGACCGCCTCCACAGTGGATCTTCCCAGTGCTCTGAGACCGCCTCCACAGTGGGTCTTCCCAGTGCTCTGAGACCGCCTCCACAGTGGTAACTGACACACTACACCTTCCCAGTGCTCTGAGACTACCTCCACAGTGGTAACTGACACACTACACCTTCCCAGTGCTCTGAGGCCACCTCCACAGTGGTAACTGACACACTACACCTTCCCAGTGCTCTGAGACCACCTCCACAGTGGTAACTGACACACTACACCTTCCCAGTGCTCTGAGACCACCTCCACAGTGGTAACTGACACACTACACCTTCCCAGTGCTCTGAGGCCACCTCCACAGTGGTAACTGACACACTACATCTTCCCAGTGCTCTGAGACCACCTCCACAGTGGTAACTGACACTCTACACCTTCCCAGTGCTCTGAGACCACCTCCACAGTGGTAACTGACACACTACACATTCCCAGTGCTCTGAGACCACCTCCACAGTGGTAATTGACACACTACACCTTCCCAGTGCTCTGAGACCACCTCCACAGTGGTAACTGACACACTACAACTTCCCAGTGCTCTGAGACCACCTCCACAGTGGTAACTGACACACTACACCTTCCCAGTGCTCTGAGACCACCTCCACAGTGGTAACTGACACACTACACCTTCCCAGTGCTCTGAGACCACCTCCACAGTGGTAACTGACACACTACAACTTCCCAGTGCTCTGAGACCACCTCCACAGTGGTAACTGACACACTACAACTTCCCAGTGCTCTGAGACCACCTCCACAGTGGTAACTGACACACTACACCTTCCCAGTGCTCTGAGACCACCTCCACAGTGGTAACTGACACACTACAACTTCCCAGTGCTCTGAGACCGCCTCCACAGTGGTAAAGATAATTTAATGTCTCCTCAGGTCACACACTGAGGGTCCGGCATTGATCCCCGGCACGGGTGAAACGTTGGGCATGTTTCCTTACACTTGCTGTCCCTGCTGACCTAGCAGTAAGTAGGTACCTGGGTGGTAGTCGACTACTGTGGGTGGACAAGATCAACCTAAGTTGTCAGAAATATTCTGAATAGCTAGGGAGCTTTCTACATAGTGTGTCAGTGATGTCAGCAGCTCTGTGTCAGCTGTATCGTGTACTTGTAGAAATAAAGATTATTACACACACACACACACACACAGTTCTATGTCTCCGTATAAGAGTACTTTAAGAGAGAATAGCTGTACTGTTATTATTAGTAATAATAGTATTCACAAAAAAAATAAACTACTGGTCATAAGCACTGATGTCTCGTTTGACTTTTCTTGTTCTTGAAGCGACTATCACTTCCTGGACTTATACGACTGTGTTGTGGTCTTGTGTGCTGTGTTGTGGTCTTGTGTGCTGTGTTGTGGTCTTATGTGCTGTGTTGTGGTCTTGTGTGCTGTGTTGTGGTCTTGTGTGCTGTGTTGTGGTCTTGTGTGCTGTGTTGTGGTCTTGTGTGCTGTGTTGTGGTCTTATGTGCTGTGTTGTGGTCTTGTGTGCTGTGTTGTGGTCTTGTGTGCTGTGTTGTGGTCTTGTGTGCTGTGTTGTGGTCTTGTGTGCTGTGTTGTGGTCTTGTGTGCTGTGTTGTGGTCTTGTGTGCTGTGTTGTGGTCTTGTGTGCTGTGTTGTGGTCTTGTGTGCTGTGTTGTGGTCTTGTGTGCTGTGTTGTGGTCTTGTGTGCTGTGTTGTGGTCTTGTGTGCTGTGTTGTGGTCTTGTGTGCTGTGTTGTGGTCTTGTGTGCTGTGTTGTGGTCTTGTGTGCTGTGTTGTGGTCTTGTGTGCTGTGTTGTGGTCTTGTGTGCTGTGTTGTGGTCTTGTGTGCTGTGTTGTGGTCTTATGTGCTGTGTTGTGGTCTTGTGTGCTGTGTTGTGGTCTTGTGTGCTGTGTTGTGGTCTTGTGTGCTGTGTTGTGGTCTTGTGTGCTGTGTTGTGGTCTTGTGTGCTGTGTTGTGGTCTTGTGTGCTGTGTTGTGGTCTTGTGTGCTGTGTTGTGGTCTTGTGTGCTGTGTTGTGGTCTTGTGTGCTGTGTTGTGGTCTTGTGTGCTGTGTTGTGGTCTTGTGTGCTGTGTTGTGGTCTTGTGTGCTGTGTTGTGGTCTTGTGTGCTGTGTTGTGGTCTTGTGTGCTGTGTTGTGGTCTTGTGTGCTGTGTTGTGGTCTTGTGTGCTGTGTTGTGGTCTTGTGTGCTGTGTTGTGGTCTTGTGTGCTGTGTTGTGGTCTTGTGTGCTGTGTTGTGGTCTTGTGTGCTGTGTTGTGGTCTTGTGTGCTGTGTTGTGGTCTTGTGTGCTGTGTTGTGGTCTTGTGTGCTGTGTTGTGGTCTTGTGTGCTGTGTTGTGGTCTTGTGTGCTGTGTTGTGGTCTTGTGTGCTGTGTTGTGGTCTTGTGTGCTGTGTTGTGGTCTTGTGTGCTGTGTTGTGGTCTTGTGTGCTGTGTTGTGGTCTTGTGTGCTGTGTTGTGGTCTTGTGTGCTGTGTTGTGGTCTTGTGTGCTGTGTTGTGGTCTTGTGTGCTGTGTTGTGGTCTTGTGTGCTGTGTTGTGGTCTTGTGTGCTGTGTTGTGGTCTTGTGTGCTGTGTTGTGGTCTTGTGTGCTGTGTTGTGGTCTTGTGTGCTGTGTTGTGTGTCTTGTGTGCTGTGTTGTGGTCTTTTGTGCTGTGTTGTGGTCTTGTGTGCTGTGTTGTGGTCTATGTGTGCTGTGTTGTGGTCTTGTGTGCTGTGTTGTGGTCTTGTGTGCTGTGTTGTGGTCTTATGTTCTGTGTTGTGGTCTTGTGTGCTGTGTTGTGGTCTTCTGTGCTGTATGTGGTCTTATGTGCTGTATTGTGGTCTTGTGTGCTGTGTTGTGGTCTTGTGTGCTGTGTTGTGGTCTTGTGTGCTGTGTTGTGGTCTTGTGTGCTGTGTTGTGGTCTTATGTGCTGTGTTGTGGTCTTGTGTGCTGTGTTGTGGTCTTGTGTGCTGTGTTGTGGTCTTGTGTGCTGTGTTGTGGTCTTATGTGCTGTGTTGTGGTCTTGTGTGCTGTGTTGTGGTCTTATGTGCTGTGTTGTGGTCTTGTGTGGTGTATTGTGGTCTTGTGTGCTGTGTTGTGGTCTTGTGTGCTGTGTTGTGGTCTTGTGTGCTGTGTTGTGATCTTGTGTGCTGTGTCGTGATCTTGATAAGACTGACACCTGCCATCAGTGTCGGAGGATCTTACATTTGTTCCCGCCATTCAATGAGATGATTCCCTTCTATGGTATGGTAGCATGAGTTCTTGTGACAGAAGCTGCTGCTGCACCCTGATACTGTGTAATATTTTATATGCTGTTGCACGCGGGGAAATCTTCTTGGGAACTGACAATGGTCCAGGATGGACCGAAACATCGTCGTAACTAAGTTGTGGCTTAACTGTCAATTGTTCCAGTCACGGAACTGAATATTACTATTCTTGTTGATTTTAGACTGCAGTGTTCCATAGTTTAATGAAACGGTGCTACACTTCTTACACCCCATCACACCCCCTCCTACACATCACAACACCCCATCACACCCCTCCTACACATCACAACACCCCATCACACCCCCTCCTACACATCACAACACCCCATCACACCCCTCCTACACATCACAACACCCCATCACACCCCCCCAACACAACACAACACCCCATCACTCCCCTCCTACACATCACAACACCCCATCCCACCCCCTCCTACACATCACAACACCCCATCACACCCCTCCTACACA
The DNA here is from genome assembly GCF_038502225.1 of Cherax quadricarinatus. NCBI lineage: Eukaryota > Metazoa > Arthropoda > Malacostraca > Decapoda > Parastacidae > Cherax > Cherax quadricarinatus. The sequence continues at coordinate 7,463,005 of NC_091363.1, forward strand.
TCACAACACCCCATCACACCCCCTCCTACACATCACAACACCCCATCACACCCCTCCTACACATCACAACACCCCATCACACCCCTCCTACACATCACAACACCCCATCACACCCCCTCCTACACATCACAACACCCCATCACACCCCTCCTACACATCACAACACCCCATCACACCCCCTCCTACACATCACAACACCCCATCACACCCCTCCTACACATCACAACACCCCATCACACCCCTCCTACACATCACAACACCCCATCACACCCCTCCTACACATCACAACACCCCATCACTCCCCTCCTACACATCACAACACCCCATCACACCCCTCCTACACATCACAACACCCCATCACACCCCTCCTACACATCACAACACCCTATCACTCCCCTCCTACACATCACAACACACCATCACACCCCTCCTACACATCACAACACCCCATCACACCCCTCCTACACATCACAACACCCCATCACACCCCCTCCTACACATCACAACACCCCATCACACCCCCTCCTACACATCACAACACCCCATCACACCCCCTCCTACACATCACAACACCCCATCACACCCCTACACATCACAACTCCCCATCACACCCCTCCTACACATCACAACACCCAATCACACCCCCTCCTACACATCACAACACCCCATCACACCCCTCCTACACATCACAACACCCCATCACACCCCCTCCTACACATCACAACACCCCATCACACCCCTCCTACACATCACAACACCCCATCACACCCCTCCTACACATCACAACACCCCATCACACCCCTCCTACACATCACAACACCCCATCACTCCCCTCCTACACATCACAACACCCCATCACACCCCTCCTACACATCACAACACCCCATCACACCCCTCCTACACATCACAACACCCTATCACTCCCCTCCTACACATCACAACACACCATCACACCCCTCCTACACATCACAACACCCCATCACACCCCTCCTACACATCACAACACCCCAACACACCCCCTCCTACACATCACAACACCCCATCACACCCCTCCTACACATCACAACACCCCATCACTCCCCTCCTACACATCACACCCCTCCTACACATCACAACACCCCATCACACCCCTCCTACACATCACAACACCCCATCACTCCCCTCCTACACATCATAACACCCCATCACACCCCTCCTACACATCACAACACCCCATCACACCCCTCCTACACATCACAACACCCCATCACTCCCCTCCTACACATCACAACACCCCATCACACCCATCCTACACATCACAACACCCCATCACACCCCTCCTACACATCACAACACCCCATCACACCCCTCCTACACATCACAACACCCCATCAAACCCCTCCTACACATCACAACACCCCATCACACCCCTCCTACACATCACAACGCCCCATCAAACCCCTCTTACACATCACAACACCCCATCACACCCCTCCTACGCATCACAACACCCCATCACACCCCTCCTACACATCACAACACCCCATCACACCCTTCCTACACATCACACCCCTCCTACACATCACAACTCCCCATCACACCCCTCCTACACATCACAACACCCCATCACACCCCTCCTACAAATCACAACACCCCATCACACCCCTCCTACACATCACAACACCCCATCACACCCCCACCTACACATCACAACAACCCATCACACCCCTCCTACACATCACAACACCCCATCACAACCCGCCTACACATCACAACACCCCATCACACCCCTCCTACACATCACAACACCCCATCACACCCCTCCTACACATCACAACACACCATCACACCCCTCCTACACATCACAACACCCCATCACACCCCTCCTACACATCACAACACCCCATCACACCCCCTCCTACACATAACAACCCATCACACCCCTCCTACACATCACAACACCCCATCACTACCCTCCTACACATCACAACACCCCTTCACTCCCCTCCTACACATCACAACACCCCATCACACCCCTCCTACACATCACAACACCCCATCACACCCCTCCTACACATCACAACACCCCATCACACCAATCCTACACATCACAACACCCCATCACACCCCTCCTACACATCACAACACCCCATCACACCCCTCCTACACATCACAACACCCCATCACACCCCTCCTACACATCACAACACCCCATCACGCCCCTCCTACACATCACAACACCTCATCACACCCCTCGTACACATCACAACACCCCATCACTCCCCTCCTACACATCACAACACTCCATCACTTCCCTCCTACACATCACAACACCCCATCACACCCCTCCTACACATCACAACACCCCATCACGCCCGTCCGACACAACACAACACCCCATCACACCCATCCTACACATCACAACACCCCATCACCCCTCCTACACATCACAACACCCCATCACACCCCTCCTACACATCACAACACCCCATCACACCCCTCCTACACATCACAACACCCCATCACACCCTTCCTACACATCACAACACCCCATCACACCCCGCCTACACATCACAACACCATCACACCCCTCCTCCACATCACAACACCCCATCACACCCCTCCTGCACATCACAACACCCCATCACTCCCCTCCTACACATCACAACACCCCATCACACCCCTCCTACACATCACAATACCCCATCACCCCTCCTACACATCACAACACCCCATCACACCCCTCCTACACATCACAACACCCCATCACACACCTACACATCACAACACCCCATCACACCCCTCCTACACATCACAACACCCCATCACACCCCTCCTACACATCACAACACCCCATCACACCCCTCCTACACATCACAACACCCCATCACACCCCTCCTACACATCACAACGCCCCATCACACCCCTCTTACACATCACAACACCCCATCACACCCCTCCTACGCATCACAACACCCCATCACACCCCTCCTACGCATCACAACACCCCATCACACCCCTCCTACACATCACACCCCTCCTACACATCACAACTCCCCATCACACCCCTCCTACACATCACAACACCCCATCACACCCCTCCTACATATCACAACACCCCATCACACCCCTCCTACACATCACAACACCCCATCACACCCCCTCCTACACATCACAACACCCCATCACACCCCTCCTACACATCACAACACCCCATCACACCCCTCCTACACATCACAACACCCCATCACACCCCTCCTACACATCACAACACCCCATCACACCCCTCCTACACATCACAACACACCATCACACCCCTCCTACACATCACAACACCCCATCACACCCCTCCTACACATCACAACACCCCTTCACTCCCCTCCTACACATAACAACCCATCACACCCCTCCTACACATCACAACACCCCATCACTCCCCTCCTACACATCACAACACCCCTTCACTCCCCTCCTACACATCACAACACCCCAACACACCCCTCCTACACATCACAACACCCCATCACACCCCTCCTACACATCACAACACCCCATCACACCAATCCTACACATCACAACACCCCATCACACCCCTCCTACACATCACAACACCCCATCACACCCCTCCTACACATCACAACACCCCATCACACCCCTCCTACACATCACAACACCCCATCACGCCCCTCCTACACATCACAACACCTCATCACACCCCTCGTACACATCACAACACCCCATCACTCCCCTCCTACACATCACAACACTCCATCACTTCCCTCCTACACATCACAACACCCCATCACACCCCTCCTACACATCACAACACCCCATCACGCCCCTCCTACACATCACAACACCCCATCACACCCCTCCTACACATCACAACACCCCATCACCCCTCCTACACATCACAACACCCCATCACACCCCTCCTACACATCACAACACCCCATCACACCCCTCCTACACATCACAACACCCCATCACACCCTTCCTACACATCACACCCCTCCTACACATCACAACACCCCATCACACCCCTCCTCCACATCACAACACCCCATCACACCCCTCCTGCACATCACAACACCCCATCACTCCCCTCCTACACATCACAACACCCCATCACACCCCTCCTACACATCACAACACCCCATCACCCCTCCTACACATCACAACACCCCATCACACCCCTCCTACACATCACAACACCCCATCACACACCTACACATCACAACACCCCATCACACCCTTCCTACACATCACAACACCCCATCACACCCCTCCTACACATCACAACACCCCATCACACCCCTCCTACACATCACAACACCCCATCGCACCCCTCCTCCACATCACAACACCCCATCACACCCCTCCTACACATCACAACACCCCATCACACCCCTCCTACACATCACAACACCCCATCACACCCCTCCTACACATCACAACACCCCATCACACCCCTCCTACACATCACAACACCCCATCACTCCCCTCCTACACATCACAACACCCCATCACACCCCTCCTACACATCACAACACCCCATCACACCCCTCCTACACATCACAACACCCCATCACACCCCTCCTACACATCACAACACCCCATCACACCCCTCCTACACATCACAACACCCCATCACACCCCTCCTACACATCACAACACCCCATCACACCCCTCCTACACATCACAACACCCCATCGCACCCCTCCTCCACATCACAACACCCCATCACACCCCTCCTACACATCACAACACCCCATCACACCCCTCCTACACATCACAACACCCCATCACACCCCTCCTACACATCACAACACCCCATCACACCCCTCCTACACATCACAACACCCCATCACACCCTTCCTACACATCACAACACCCCATCACACCCCTCCTACACATCACAACACCCCATCGCACCCCTCCTACACATCACAACACCCCTCCAACACCCCATCACACCCCTCCAACACATCACAACACCCCTCCAACACCCCATCAAACCCCTCCAACACCCCATCACATCCCTCCTACACATCACAACACCCCTCCAACACCCCATCACACCCCTCCTACACATCACAACACACCTCCAACACCTCATCACACCCCTCATATACATCACAACACCCCTCCAACACCCCATCACACCCCTCCTACACATCACAACACCCCATCACACCCCTCATACACATCACAACACCCCATCACACCCCTCCTACACATCACAACACCCCTCCAACACCTCATCACACCCCTCCTACACATCACAACACCCCTCCAACACCTCATCACACCCCTCCTACACATCACAACACCCCCTCCAACACCTCACCACACCCCTCCAACACCTCATCACACCCCTCCTACATCCCACACTTTATAAGTCACCTACCACCCTGAGCTAGGTGGCGAGACTTGGATCAAGTAAACAGAGAAAGTTCTTTTGCTGTGTACCCTGACACTGTGTACCGTGGGACCCTGTGTACCCTGATACCCTATGTACCGTGGTACCCTATGTTCCCTGGCACCCTGTGTATCCTAGCACCCTGTGTATCCTAGCACTCTGTGTATCCTAACACCCTCTGTATCTGGAACCCTGTGTATCATAGCACCCTGTGTATCCAGCACCCTGTGTACCCTGTACCCTGACACCCTGTGTATCCTGGCTCCTGTGTATCCTGGCACCCTATGTATCCTGGCCCCTGTGTATCCTGGCACCCTGTGTATCCTGGCCCCTGTGTATCCTGGCCCATGTGTATCCTGACACCCTGTGTATCCTGGCCCCTGTGTATCCTGGCACCCTGTGTACCCTGGCACCCTGTGTATTCTATTTCCCTGTGTATCCTGGCACCCTGTGTACCCTGACACCCTGTGTATCCTGGCCCCTGTGTATCCTGGCACCCTGTGTATCCTGGCCCCTGTGTATCCTGACACCCTGTGTATCCTGGCACCCTGTGTATCCTTACACCCTGTGTGTCCTGGCACCCTGTGTGTCCTGGCACCCTGTGTATCCTGGCACCCTGTGTATCCTGGCACCCTGTGTACCCTGTACCCTGTGTATCTTGGCACCCTGTGAACCCTGGCACCCTGTGTATCCTGGCACCCTCTATCCTTACACCCTGTGTATCCTGGCACCCTATGTATCCTGGCACCCTGTGTATCCTGGCACCCTGTGTACCCTGTGTATCTTGGCACCCTGTGAATCCTGGCACCCTGTGTATCCTGGCACCCTGTGTATCCTTACACCCTGTGTATCCTGGCACCTTGTGTATCCTGGCACCCTGTGTATCCTGGTACCCTGTGTATCCTTACACCCTGTGTATCCTGGCACCCTGTGTATCCTGGCACCCTGTGTATCCTGGCACCCTGTGTATCCTGGCACCCTGTGTATCCTGGCACCCTGTGTATCCTTACACCCTGTGTAACCTGGCACCCTGTGTATCTTGGCACCCTGTGTATCCTGGCACCCTGTGTATCCTTACACCCTGTGTATCCTGGCACCCTGTGTATCCTGGCACCCTGTGTATCCTTACACCCTGTGTATCCTTACACCCTGTGTAACCTGGCACCCTGTGTATCTTGGCACCCTGTGTATCCTGGCACCCTGTGTATCCTGGCACCCTGTGTACCCTGGCACCCTGTGTATCCTGGCACCCTGTGTATCCTTACACCCTGTGTACCCTGTACCCTGTGTATTTTGGCACTCTGTGAATCCTGACACCCTATGTATCCTTACACCCTGTGTATCCTGGCACCCTGTGTATCCTTACACCCTGTGTATCCTGGCACCCTGTGTATCCTGGCACCCTGTGTATCCTGGTACCCTGTGTATCCTGGCACCCTGTGTATCCTGGCACCCTGTGTATCCTGGTACCCTGTGTATCCTGGTACCCTGTGTATCCTGGCACCCTGTGTATCCTTACACCCTGTGTACCCTGTACCCTGTGTATTTTGGCACTCTGTGAATCCTGACACCCTGTGTATCCTTACACCCTGTGTATCCTGGCACCCTGTGTATCCTTACACCCTGTGTATCCTGGCACCTTGTGTATCCTGGCACCCTGTGTATCCTGGCACCCTATGTATCCTGGCACCCTGTGTATCCTGGCACCCTGTGTATCCTGGCACCCTGTGTATCCTGGCACCCTGTGTATCCTGGCACCGACCAGTGCTCCTTCACGTGACACAGGTGTTACAACACAGTTGCAACACAGACCAATGGATAAAAATTGGAAAGCTTATGTAGTTTCCGTAGGGGAAGTGTGGGGAAGTGTGGGGAAGTGTGGGGAAGTGTGGGGAAGTGTGGGGAAGTGTGTGGGGAAGTGTGTGGGGAAGTGTGGGGAAGTGTGGGGAAGAGAGTGTGGGAGTGTGGGTAAGTGTGGAGAAGTGTGTGGGAAGAGTGTGTCGGGAAGTGTGGGGAAGAGTGTGGGGAAGTGTGGGGAAGAGTGTGGGGAAGTGTGGGGAAGAGTGTGGGGAAGTGTGGGGAAGTGTGTGGGGAAGTGTGGGGAAGTGTGGGGAAGTGTGGGGAAGAGTGTGGGGAAGTGTGGGGAAGTGTGGGGAAGAGTGTGGGGAAGAGTGTGGGTTAGAGTGTGGGTTAGAGTGGGGAAGTGTGGGGAAGTGTGGGGAAGTGTGGGGAAGAGTGTGGGGTAGAGTGTGGGGAAGTGTGGGGAAGTGTGGGTAAGTGTGGGGAAGAGTGTGGGGTAGAGTGTGGGGTAGAGTGTGGAGAAGTGTGGGGAAGAGTGTGGGGAAGAGTGTGGGGAAGTATGTGGGGTAGTGTGTGGGGTAGTGTGTGGGGTAGTGTGTGGGGAAGTGTGGGGAAGTGTGGGGAAGTGTGGGGAAGAGTGTGGGGAAGAGTGTGGGGAAGAGTGTGGGGAAGAGTGTGGGTTAGAGTGTGGGTTAGAGTGTGGGGAAGAGTGTGGGGAAGAGTGTGGGGAAGAGTGTGGGGAAGAAAGTGGGGAAGAGTGTGGGGAGAAGTGTGGGGAAGAGTGTGGGGAAGAGTGTGGGGAAGAAAGTGGGGAAGAGTGTGGGTAGGAGTGTGGGGAAGAGTGTGGGGAAGTGTGTGGGGAAGAGTGTGGGGAAGTATGTGGGGAAGAGTGTGGGGAAGAAAGTGGGGAAGAGTGTGGGGAGGAGTGTGGGGAAGAGTGTGGGAAGGAGTGTGGGGAGGAGTGTGGGGAGGAGTGTGGGGAGGAGTGTGGGGAGGAGTGTGGGGAGGAGTGTGGGGAAGAGTGTGGGGAAGAGTGTGGGTAGGAGTGTGGGGAAGAGTGTGGGGAAGAGTGTGGGGAAGAGTGTGGGGAAGGGGCAAGAAGAAAGGCAGGGGAAGAGAGTTAAGAAGGGCACTAATATCTAGATACATTTAAAACACTAGAAGATAAAGTTATTCAAGGAACCTAGTATCAGAACTAAGAATCCTTGACCATGAGGAGTGTGGTGTCAGCTCGCTGGCAGCAACAACCTGGCAGATCAGACAATCATCTAGGAAGTCTGAGCTCAGGACGAGCTGTGAGGGGAGAAAAAAAACTAGAAATAGGTGACAGGTACGACACAGGTGAAAGAGCGCTAGACGAGAGGAAGACAAGAGAGAATGTAAACATATACACAATACTAGTATAGTAGTATAGTTGTAGATGACGGTATAGTAGTATAGTTGTAGATGACGGTATAGTAGTATAGTTGTAGATGACGGTATAGTAGTATAGTTGTAGATGACGGTATAGTAGTATAGTTGTAGATGACGGTATAGTAGTATAGTTGTAGATGACGGTATAGTAGTATAGTTGTAGATGTTGATAACGGCAGAATAATATAGCTGTAGATAACGGTATAGTATAGCTGTAGATGTAGATAACGGTATAGTATAGCTGTAGATGTAGATAACGGTAGAGTAACATAGCTGTAGATGTAGATAACGGTAACACATGATAGCTGGTAGATAAAGATGTAGGTAACGGTAACACGTAGCTGGTAGATACAGATGTAGATAACGGTAAGATAACTGGTAGATGAAGATGTAGATAAGAATAAGATATTTTTAATGTAAGGGCTGACTACGTCTTGTTCATTCTGAGATGACTCTGGGTTTCCTGCAGAAGTACTCCAGCCTTCAGAGAACAAGTGTCTTGGAGTATCACTGGCTCAACATAACCTTGTCTTCAGAGTTCTAGTTATGCAGGCAGCCATTACTTTCTTTGCGGCAGCACTGGCAACAATGTTGTGATCACTGAATGCGAAATCTAACATAATCACTCAAGTTTTGCACATGGGTCTATCACTACCGAATGGTTTAAGTTTGGCCTAAACAGAGTTTGTTTTCATTTCCTCTATTCTTCCATAGCGGAGCAACTGAAATTTGTCCTCATTGAACGTCATCTTGTTGTCAGAGGCCTACTAGAAGCCTTGATTTATATCCGCTTGAAGATTTACTTTCTTTGATGGACTCCACTCACACAGATTGTGCTTCACTACACACAAACACGTGATGGGGAGGAGGTTATCTCAGAGTAACAGACGCACAAACAGGTGATGGTGAGGAGGTTATCTCAGTGTAACAGACGCACAAACAGGTGATGGGGAGGAGGTTATCTCAGAGTAACAGACGCACAAACAGGTGATGGGGAGGAGGTTATCTCAGAGTAACAGACGCACAAACAGGTGATGGTGAGGAGGTTATCTCAGAGTAACAGACGCACAAACAGGTGATGGTGAGGAGGTTATCTCAGAGTAACAGACGCACAAACAGGTGATGGGGAGGAGGTTATCTTAGCGTAACAGAGACGCACAAACAAGTGATGGGGAGGAGGTTACCTGAGAGTAACAGACTTGCTTCACTATACACAAAACCAGCACTTAATCATTGACAGACTTCAAACTGGTGTTGAGAGTTTTCCTACTTCAGTACATCGCTGTGGCTAAGAACATAATGTACACATATGCTATGTATGTCAATGTATAAAACTGTATTTATGTGTACCTTTACCCGAATAAACTTACTGAAGTTACCACTGGAATGTAAACAGTGTGTCAGTGGAGCTGTGTAGTCCCTCCTTCCCGGTCTCCGTTTTCTACCTCACCTGAAAAGTTTGTGTATTTATTGATGTTATTGTGTGTCCTAACTGGTTAATTTTTGTTCATAGATACTGACAAAACCTAAATAATATAAGTTGATAAATTAGTTAAAAGTTGCTTGTATGTATGTGTATTTATGCATGTATGTAAATATGTACGAGTTTCCTCTTCCAACGTTCGTAAGAACGTTGAAGTATACCTTTGGGTACACTTAGGAGTATTCCTGAGGAATATACCTGGGGTACACCTGGGAGTATACCAGGTTACACCCGTGAAGTATACCTGGGATACACTTGGTTAATATGCCTGGGGTACACCTGTGGAATATACCTGGGTACACTTAGGGAGTATAGCTGGGGTGCGCTTGAAGTATGCCTGGGTACACTTGAGTATACCTGGGGTTCACCTGGGAAATATACCTGGGGTTCACCTGGGGAGTATACCTGGGGTTCACCTGGGGAGTATACCTGGGGTGCACCTAGAGTATACCTGGGGTACACTCTGGGTATACTTGGGGAGTTTACTTGGGTACACCTGGGTATACCTTGGGCACACGGGGATTATACCTTGGGTACACCTGGGATATACTTGGGGAGCATTCCTGGGGTACACCTTGGGTACACCAGGTGAACACACCTGGGGAGTACACCAGGGGAGTACACTAGGGGAGTACACTAGGGGAGTACGCCTGGGAAGTACACCAGGGGAGTATACCTGGGGACTACACCAGGGGAGTATACCTGGGGACTACACCAGGGGAGTATACCTGGGGGACTACACCAGGGGAGTATACCTGGGGACTACACCAGGGGAGTATACCTGGGGACTACACCAGGGATACCTGGCAATATAAACACAAATGCAGTATAATGTGATCCTTTATTGACTACGTTTCGCCCACACAGTGGGCTTTTTCAAGTCACAAACAGAACTACCTGGGGTGGAAGGAACGCGAGTATTTATAGTCCGGCTGAGGTCAGGTGAAGAATGCTGCATCTGATGATGTACCGAGTTGGGTTGTAGAGTCTAAAAACTTGGGTAGCTTGGAAAGGAGACTGGACAAGTTTGTGAGCAGACCTTCTACAGTGTTCTTATGTGGGATAGCAATGAAGAAGTTTCTTGGCAAGTGGTTCAGCTATGTTATAGAAGCCACTATTCTGGTTGAAGTTGTCGGATATAGAAATAAGTGATGATTCCAGGATTCTTCGGTATTGAGTGTTGTCTTCTGTGGCGATAAGTCTTGAGTTTCTGTAGTTTATCAAGTGGTTGTGTGAATTACGGTGTTGTACGCAGGCATTCCTTGTGTCGTCAGACCTGCTTGCGTATTGGTGTTCTGAAATACGTGTTTGGAGGTCCCTTGATGTTTCGCCCACGTATAACTTGTTGCAGTCATTACAAGGGATTATGTATACCCCTGCAGAGGATGGAGGCTTGTCCTGCCTACTACTGGTGATGTCCTTGATGGTCGTGGTTGTGGAGGTAGATACTTGGAATGATGTTTTGGCAAAGATGTTGGAAACATGTTTGGCAATGGAGTTGGTGGGAAGGACTATGTATCTCTTCTCGGCAGTGTCTTCTCTGGGTGTGTTGAAGATGTTTAGTGCTCGCCGTCTGCAGTCTCTGATGAAGTGACGAGGATAGTGGAGTTTGGAAAATACCTGTTCAATTATAGTGCATTCTTCCTCAAGGAACTCGTTGCTGCAGATTCTGAGTGCACGCAGGAAGAAGCCTATAATTACACCACGTTTGGTTTTGGTGTCGTGGTGAGAGTAGAAGTGGAGAAGATCGTTTTGGTTGGTGGGTTTTCGATAGACTTTAAAACGAAGTTCGTGGTCAGCTTTGCAGAGTAGAACATCAAGGAAAGGAAGAGTGTTGTCGACCTCTTCTTCAAGTGTGAACTGGATTGAAGGCTCGACCTGGTTGAGCTTGTCTTGGAGAGCTTGAACGTTGAACGTTTCTCCACCATTATTCCTTCGTCTGTCACCTGGCTCCGTTATGTTGACGACATTCTCCTCATAACTCCTAAACGCTTCAACGTTCAAGCTCTCCAAGACAAGCTCAACCAGGTCGAGCCTTCAATCCAGTTCACACTTGAAGAAGAGGTCGACAACACTCTTCCTTTCCTTGATGTTCTACTCTGCAAAGCTGACCACGAACTTCGTTTTAAAGTCTATCGAAAACCCACCAACCAAAACGATCTTCTCCACTTCTACTCTCACCACGACACCAAAACCAAACGTGGTGTAATTATAGGCTTCTTCCTGCGTGCACTCAGAATCTGCAGCAACGAGTTCCTTGAGGAAGAATGCACTATAATTGAACAGGTATTTTCCAAACTCCACTATCCTCGTCACTTCATCAGAGACTGCAGACGGCGAGCACTAAACATCTTCAACACACCCAGAGAAGACACTGCCGAGAAGAGATACATAGTCCTTCCCACCAACTCCATTGCCAAACATGTTTCCAACATCTTTGCCAAAACATCATTCCAAGTATCTACCTCCACAACCACGACCATCAAGGACATCACCAGTAGTAGGCAGGACAAGCCTCCATCCTCTGCAGGGGTATACATAATCCCTTGTAATGACTGCAACAAGTTATACGTGGGCGAAACATCAAGGGACCTCCAAACACGTATTTCAGAACACCAATACGCAAGCAGGTCTGACGACACAAGGAATGCCTGCGTACAACACCGTAATTCACACAACCACTTGATAAACTACAGAAACTCAAGACTTATCGCCACAGAAGACAACACTCAATACCGAAGAATCCTGGAATCATCACTTATTTCTATATCCGACAACTTCAACCAGAATAGTGGCTTCTATAACATAGCTGAACCACTTGCCAAGAAACTTCTTCATCGCTATCCCACATAAGAACACTGTAGAAGGTCTTCTCACAAACTTGTCCAGTCTCCTTTCCAAGCTACCCAAGTTTTTAGACTCTACAACCCAACTCGGTACATCATCAGATGCAGCATTCTTCACCTGACCTCAGCCGGACTATAAATACTCGCGTTCCTTCCACCCCAGGTAGTTCTGTTTGTGACTTGAAAAAGCCCACTGTGTGGGCGAAACGTAGTCAATAAAGGATCACATTATACTGCATTTGTGTTTATATTGCCATTGTGTCGGTATTTTATACCATTTATTTCCAGGGAGTATACCTGGGGACTACACCAGGGGAGTATACCTGGGGACTACACCAGGGGAGTATACCTGGGGACTACACCAGGGGAGTATACCTGGGGACTACACCAGGGGAGTATACCTGGGGACTACACCAGGGGAGTATACCTGGGGGACTAAACCAGGGGAGTATACCTGGGGACTAAACCAGGGGAGTACACCAGGGGAGTACACTAGGGGAGTATACCTGGGGACTACACCAGGGGAGTATACCTGGGGGACTACAGCAGGGGAGTATACCTGGGGGACTACAGCAGGGGAGTATACCTGGGGACTACACCAGGGGAGTATACCTGGGGACTACACCAGGGGAGTATACCTGGGGACTACACCAGGGGAGTATACCTGGGGACTACACCAGGGGAGTATACCTGGGGACTACACCAGGGGAGTATACCTGGGGACTACACCAGGGGAGTATACCTGGGGACTACACCAGGGGAGTATACCTGGGGACTACACCAGGGGAGTATACCTGGGGACTACACCAGGGGAGTATACCTGGGGACTACACCAGGGGAGTATACCTGGGGACTACACCAGGGGAGTATACCTGGGGACTACACCAGGGGAGTATACCTGGGGACTACACCAGGGGAGTATACCTGGGGACTACACCAGGGGAGTATACCTGGGGACTACACCAGGGGAGTATACCTGGGGACTACAGCAGGGGAGTATACCTGGGGACTACACCAGGGGAGTATACCTGGGGACTACACCAGGGGAGTATACCTGGGGACTACACCAGGGGAGTATACCTGGGGACTACACCAGGGGAGTATACCTGGGGACTACACCAGGGGAGTATACCTGGGGACTACACCAGGGGAGTATACCTGGGGACTACACCAGGGGAGTATACCTGGGGACTACACCAGGGGAGTATACCTGGGGACTACACCAGGGGAGTATACCTGGGGACTACACCAGGGGAGTATACCTGGGGACTACACCAGGGGAGTATACCTGGGGACTACACCAGGGGAGTATACCTGGGGACTACACCAGGGGAGAATACCTGGGGACTACACCAGGGGAGTATACCTGGGGACTACACCAGGGGAGTATACCTGGGGACTACACCAGGGGAGTATACCTGGGGACTACACCAGGGGAGTATACCTGGGGACTACACCAGGGGAGTATACCTGGGGACTACACCAGGGGAGTATACCTGGGGACTACACCAGGGGAGTATACCTGTGGACTACACCAGGGGAGTATACCTGGGGACTACACCAGGGAAGTACACCTGGGGAAGTACAAACAGATTACTCACATCACAACAATCAACTTTGCTTCACCTCCCTCCCTCCCTCCCTCCCTACCTCCCTCCCTCCCTCCCTCCCTCCCTCCCTCCTGCACTTAACCTACACACAGCGTCTTCCCCCCCCCCCTCCTTCCCTCCCCACATACAATACACCCAACCAATGGGTCCTGTCCAGTCTTAACATCCAGTCACGTGAGTGTTGGGGTTGTCACTGGCAGGGTTGTGTGTTGGGGATCATATAGAATGTGTCAAGCCATACATCTCTCAAGCCTTCCACTCGTTCAGCCATAGTTATCTAGCTATCCAGTGAGACAAGTCTTGGTCACAAGTAAATCTTCCTGACAGTATGATGTCCAATAACAGACACGGCCACTGGTAACAGCCTGATTGATCAGGTAGGGTTTGGTAACGGGCCGTGGAGCCACTGACCCCAGGAAACATCCTTCAGGTATCCTTCAGGTATTATACCACAGTCGAACCTGTGGAAAGTTTTTCGCAAAATCAGTGTAAACTACATCAATATCTCGTTTGTCTTCCAGAGCATCCAGTCCAGTACGACATCACAATGATCTAGCAGATGTAGAAGCCAGCAGAGGTACCTTAAACACGTGCTGCCCTGGAGTGTGAGGTGTTTGTGCTTCCATCTGACCTTTTCAAATATTTTGATAGTGTGTGAAGCTAACCCTATTAGGTCTATATTTTTAAGCAATGCCTCTGCCATCTTTGCGAAGTGGGACAATGTAAGTCACTAGTTTTGAAAGACTAAGATGACACTTGTGTCCAGGCTGCTGCTCCGTAAAATACTAAAGGTCTGAGATAATGATTTTTGCAGTTTTTGAGGAATGTGGATTTCCAGGAGTCTGGGCCTGAGCAGACTTCATGGGTATGTTGTTGATGGTTTCTTCAAAGTCAACTGGGAAGAGAGCTACATCAGACATTGAGATGTTGGCAGTCATTTAAGTCTTATTCATAAAAAACTAAACTAGTTTGGGTCACTGAACACAGTAGATTAGAGACTTGAGTATTTCAGTCATTATGTTACAGTCATCAGTGTATGTTCCATCTTCTTTAAGTGAAGGTTTTATACTCCATGTAGTTTTCTCCTTGAATTTTGAATAGGAAAAGATGTATTAGGGAGTTTCTTTTAATTTCATTTATGGCTCTTTGCTCCCTCCGTCTCCATGTTGTCTGTCTGTGCTTCACAGTCTCTCCTGACTTTGAATAAGATCTATTAGCCATAGTCTTCGCCTGTAGAGGGGGTTCCTCCCCCCCCTCTCTCTCTCTCTCTCGAGTTTGCATCTTCTCCTTTGTTGTAGAGGTATATTATGTGTCTGGTGTATATTTCGAGAATAGATCTGCGGTGGTCACATTGTCATCCCAGCGTGGTGTGAATGTGGTGGTGTGAATGTGGTGGTGTGAATGTGGTGGTGTGAATGTGGTGGTGTGAATGTGGTGGTGTGAATGTGGTGGTGTGAAGGTGGTGGTGTGAATGTGGTGGTGTGAATGTGGTGGTGTGAATGTGGTGGTGTGAATGTGGTGGTGTGAAGGTGGTGGTGAGAATGTGGTGGTGTGAAGGTGGTGGTGTGAATGTGGTGGTGTGAATGTGGTGGTGTGAATGTGGTGGTGTGAATGTGGTGGTGTGAATGTGGTGGTGTGAATGTGGTGGTGTGAATGTGGTGGTGAGAATGTGGTGGTGTGAAGGTGGTGGTGAGAATGTGGTGGTGTGAATGTGGTGGTGTGAAGGTGGTGGTGTGAAGGTGGTGGTGTGAATGTGGTGGTGTGAATGTGGTGGTGTGAATGTGGTGGTGTGAAGGTGGTGGTGAGAATGTGGTGGTGTGAAGGTGGTGGTGTGAATGTGGTGGTGTGAATGTGGTGGTGTGAATGTGGTGGTGTGAAGGTGGTGGTGTGAATGTGGTGGTGTGAATGTGGTGGTGTGAAGGTGGTGGTGTGAAGGTGGTGGTGAGAATGTGGTGGTGAGAATGTGGTGGTGTGAATGTGGTGGTGTGAATGTGGTGGTGTGAAGGTGGTGGTGAGAATGTGGTGGTGTGAAGGTGGTGGTGAGAATGTGGTGGTGTGAAGGTGGTGGTGAGAATGTGGTGGTGTGAAGGTGGTGGTGTGAATGTGGTGGTGTGAATGTGGTGGTGTGAAGGTGGTGGTGAATGTGGTGGTGTGGTGGTGTGAAGTGTGGTGGTGAGCATGTGGTGGTGTGCAGGTGGTGGTGAGAATGTGGTGGTGTGAATGTGGTGGTGTGAAGGTGGTGGTGTGAAGGTGGTGGTGAGAATGTGGTGGTGTGAAGGTGGTGGTGAGAATGTGGTGGTGTGAAGGTGGTGGTGTGAATGTGGTGGTGTGAAGGTGGTGGTGAGAATGTGGTGGTGTGAAGGTGGTGGTGAGAATGTGGTGGTGTGAAGGTGGTGGTGTGAATGTGGTGGTGTGAAGGTGGTGGTGTGAATGTGGTGGTGTGAAGGTGGTGGTGTGAAGGTGGTGGTGTGAATGTGGTGGTGTGAAGGTGGTGGTGTGAATGTGGTGGTGTGAAGGTGGTGGTGTGAATGTGGTGGTGTGAAGGTGGTGGTGAGAATGTGGTGGTGTGAAGGTGGTGGTGAGAATGTGGTGGTGTGAAGGTGGTGGTGAGAATGTGGTGGTGTGAAGGTGGTGGTGAGAATGTGGTGGTGTGAAGGTGGTGGTGTGAAGGTGGTGGTGAGAATGTGGTGGTGTGAAGGTGGTGGTGAGAATGTGGTGGTGTGAAGGTGGTGGTGTGAATGTGGTGGTGTGAAGGTGGTGGTGAGAATGTGGTGGTGTGAAGGTGGTGGTGAGAATGTGGTGGTGTGAAGGTGGTGGTGAGAATGTGGTGGTGTGAAGGTGGTGGTGAGAATGTGGTGGTGTGAAGGTGGTGGTGAGAATGTGGTGGTGTGAAGGTGGTGGTGAGAATGTGGTGGTGTGAAGGTGGTGGTGAGAATGTGGTGGTGTGAAGGTGGTGGTGAGAATGTGGTGGTGTGAAGGTGATGGTGAGAATGTGGTGGTGTGAATGTGGTGGTGTGAAGGTGGTGGTGTGAAGGTGGTGGTGTGAAGGTGGTGGTGTGAATGTGGTGGTGTGAAGGTGGTGGTGTGAAGGTGGTGGTGTGAAGGTGGTGGTGAGAATGTGGTGGTGTGAAGGTGGTGGTGATGCAGTGGTGTGAAGGTGGTGGGGTTGCAGTGGTGTGAAGGTGGTGGTGATGCAGTGGTGTGAAGGTGGTGGTGATGCAGTGGTGTGAAGGTGGTGGGGTTGCAGTGGTGTGAAGGTGGTGGTGATGCAGTGGTGTGAAGGTGGTGGTGATGCAGTGGTGTGAAGGTGGTGGTGTGAATGTGGTGGTGTGAATGTGGTGGTGAGAATGTGGTGGTGAGAATGTGGCATAAGTTGAAGTGAATGTGGAATAGGATGGAATGAAGGTGGTGATGATGATGGTGTAAATTTGGTGGTGGTGGTGTGAAGGTGGTGGTGAGAATTGCATACAGTGATGGACAGAGGGATGGAAGGGAGTACGAAAGAAATGACGGAGGTCACTGCTGGAAGGAGAAAGGTCACTGCTGGAGAGAGTGAGGGAGGTCACTGCTGGAAGGAGGGAGGAAAGTCACTGCAGGAGGGAAGGACGTCACTGCTAGAGGGAGTGAGGGAGGTCACTACTGGAAGGTCACTGCTGGAGGGAGGTCACTGCTGAAGGAAGGTCGCTGCTGGAGGGAGGGAGGGGATCACTGCTGGAGGGAGGGAGGTTACTTCTGGAGGGAGGGAGGGAGGAAGGGCGCTGGAGGTAATAAAGTGTAAAAGGAGTTGGGGTCTGGCTGGCCACCATGTTGCTGGTGTAGTCTTACACCCTCACCCTCACTCCCGGGTTCTGTCACCCTCACTCCCGGGTTCTGTCACCCTCACTCCCGGGTTCTGTCACCCTCACTCCCGGGTTCTGTCACCCTCACTCCCGGGTTCTGTCACCCTCACTCCCGGGTTCTGTCACCCTCACTCCCGGGTTCTCAGGCACCCTCACTCCCGGGTTCTCAGGCACCCTCACTCCCGGGTTCTGTCACCCTCACTCCCGGGTTCTGTCACCCTCACTCCCGGGTTCTGTCACCAGGGTTCTGTCACCCTCACTCCCGGGTTCTGGCACCCTCACTCCCGGGTTCTGGCACCCTCACTCCCGGGTTCTGGCACCCTCACTCCCGGGTCACCCTCACTCCCGGGTTCTGTCACCCTCACTCCCGGGTTCTGTCACCCTCACTCCCGGGTTCTCAGTCACCCTCACTCCCGGGTTCTGTCACCCTCACTCCCGGGTTCTCAGTCACCCTCACTCCCGGGTTCTCAGTCACCCTCACTCCCGGGTTCTCAGTCACCCTCACTCCCGGGTTCTGTCACCCTCACTCCCGGGTTCTGTCACCCTCACTCCCGGGTTCTGTCTCACTCCCGGGTTCTGTCACCCTCACTCCCGGGTTCTTCACCCTCACTCCCGGGTTCTGTCACCCTCACTCCCGGGTTCTGTCACCCTCGCTCCCGGGTTCTGTCACCCTCACTCCCGGGTTCTCAGGCACCCTCACTCCCGGGTTCTCAGGCACCCTCACTCCCGGGTTCTCAGTCACCCTCACTCCCGGGTTCTCAGTCACCCTCACTCCCGGGTTCTCAGTCACCCTCACTCCCGGGTTCTCAGTCACCCTCACTCCCGGGTTCTCAGTCACCCTCACTCCCGGGTTCTCAGTCACCCTCACTCCCGGGTTCTCAGTCACCCTCACTCCCGGGTTCTCAGTCACCCTCACTCCCGGGTTCTCAGTCACCCTCACTCCCGGGTTCTCAGTCACCCTCACTCCCGGGTTCTCAGTCACCCTCACTCCCGGGTTCTCAGTCACCCTCACTCCCGGGTTCTCAGTCACCCTCACTCCCGGGTTCTCAGTCACCCTCACGCCCGGGTTCTCCCGCTCCCTCACTCCCGGGTTCTCAGTCACCCTCACTCCCGGGTTCTCAGTCACCCTCACTCCCGGGTTCTCAGTCACCCTCACTCCCGGGTTCTCAGTCACCCTCACTCCCGGGTTCTCAGTCACCCTCACTCCCGGGTTCTCAGTCACCCTCACTCCCGGGTTCTCAGTCACCCTCACTCCCGGGTTCTCAGTCACCCTCACTCCCGGGTTCTCAGTCACCCTCACTCCCGGGTTCTCAGTCACCCTCACTCCCGGGTTCTCAGGCACCCTCACTCCCGGGTTCTCAGGCACCCTCACTCCCGGGTTCTCAGGCACCCTCACTCCCGGGTTCTCAGGCACCCTCACTCCCGGGTTCTCAGGCACCCTCACTCCCGGGTTCTCAGGCACCCTCACTCCCGGGTTCTCAGGCACCCTCACTCCCGGGTTCTCAGGCACCCTCACTCCCGGGTTCTCAGGCACCCTCACTCCCGGGTTCTCAGGCACCCTCACTCCCGGGTTCTCAGGCACCCTCACTCCCGGGTTCTCAGGCACCCTCACTCCCGGGTTCTCAGGCACCCTCACTCCCGGGTTCTCAGTCACCCTCACTCCCGGGTTCTCAGGCACCCTCACTCCCGGGTTCTCAGGCACCCTCACTCCCGGGTTCTCAGTCACCCTCAGTCCCGGGCTCTCAGGCACCCTCACTCCCGGGTTCTCAGTCACCCTCAGTCCCGGGTTCGCAGTCACCCTCACTCCCGGGTTCTCAGGCACCCTCACTCCCGGGCTCTCAGGCACCCTCACTCCCGGGTTCTCAGGCACCCTCACTCCCGGGTTCTCAGGCACCCTCACTCCCGGGTTCTCAGGCACCCTCACTCCCGGGTTCTCAGTCACCCTCACTCCCGGGTTCTCAGTCACCCTCACTCCCGGGTTCTCAGTCACCCTCACTCCCGGGTTCTCAGTCACCCTCACTCCCGGGTTCTCAGTCACCCTCACTCCCGGGTTCTCAGTCACCCTCACTCCCGGGTTCTCAGTCACCCTCACTCCCGGGTTCTCAGTCACCCTCACTCCCGGGTTCTCAGTCACCCTCACTCCCGGGTTCTCAGTCACCCTCACTCCCTGGTTCTCAGTCACCCTCACTCCCGGGTTCTCAGTCACCCTCACTCCCGGGTTCTCAGTCACCCTCACTCCCGGGTTCTCAGTCACCCTCACTCCCGGGTTCTCAGTCACCCTCACTCCCGGGTTCTCAGTCACCCTCACTCCCGGGGTCTCAGTCACCCTCACTCCCGGGTTCTGTCACCCTCACTCCCGGGTTCTCAGTCACCCTCACTCCCTGGTTCTCAGTCACCCTCACTCCCGGGTTCTCAGTCACCCTCACTCCCGGGCTCTCAGGCACCCTCACTCCCGGGCTCTCAGGCACCCTCACTCCCGGGCTCTCAGGCACCCTCACTCCAGGGCTCTCAGGCACCCTCACTCCCGGGTTCTCAGTCACCCTCACTCCCTGGTTCTCAGTCACCCCTCACTCCCGGGTTCTCAGTCACCCTCACTCCCGGGTTCTCAGTCACCCTCACTCCCGGGTTGTGTCACCCTCACTCCCTGGTTCTCAGTCACCCTCACTCCCTGGTTCTCAGTCACCCTCACTCCCGGGTTCTCAGTCACCCTCACTCCCTGGTTCTCAGTCACCCTCACTCCCGGGGTCTCAGTCACCCTCACTCCCGGGTTCTCAGTCACCCTCACTCCCGGGTTCTCAGTCACCCTCACTCCCGAGTTCTGTCACCCTCACTCCCTGGTTCTCAGGCACCCCTCACTCCCGGGCTCTCAGGCACCCTCACTCCCGGGCTCTCAGGCACCCTCACTCCCGGGCTCTCAGGCACCCTCACTCCCGGGCTCTCAGGCACCCTCACTCCCGGGCTCTCAGGCACCCTCACTCCCGGGCTCTCAGGCACCCTCACTCCCGGGCTCTCAGGCACCCTCACTCCCGGGCTCTCAGGCACCCTCACTCCCGGGTTCTCAAGTCACTTCCGGTACCTCCATATCCCAACTCGTCACTCCTGGGTCGTAGCCCATACCCTCGTGTTGACTCTCTGTCCTCTGTGTTGTCCATCACTCCTGGGTGCTGCCCATCGCTCCTGGGTGCTGCCCATCGCTCCTGGGTGCTGCCCATCGCTCCTGGGTGCTGCCCATCGCTCCTGGGTGCTGCCCATCGCTCCTGGGTGCTGCCCCTCGCTCCTGGGTGCTGCCCATCGCTCCTGGGTGCTGCCCATCGCTCCTGGGTGCTGCCCATCGCTCCTGTGTGCTGCCCAATCGCTCCTAGGTGCTGCCCATCACTCCTGGGTGCTGCCCATCACTCCTGGGTGGTGCCCATCACTCCTGGGTGGTGCCCATCACTCCTGGGTGGTGCTCATCACTCCTGGGTGGTGCCCTTCGCTCCTGGGTGGTGCCCATCACTCCTGGGTGGTGCCCATCGCTCCTGGATGGTGCCCATCACTCCTGGGTGTTGCCCATCACTCCTGGGTGCTGCCCATCGCTCCTGGGTGGTGCCCATCGCTCCTGGGTGCTGCCCATCGCTCCTGGGTGCTGCCCATCACTTCTGGGTGGTGCCCATCACTCCTGGGTGGTGCCCATCACTCCTGGGTGGTGCCCATCACTCCTGGGTGGTGCCCATTACTCCTGGGTGGTGCCCATCGCTCCTGGGTGGTGCCCATCGCTCCTGGGTGCTGCCCATCACTCCTGGGTGCCGCCCATCGCTCCTGGGTGGCGCCCATCGCTCCTGGGTGGTGCCCATCACTCCTGGGTGGTGCCCATCACTCCTGGGTGGTGCCCATCACTCCTGGGTGGTGCCCATCACTCCTGGGTGGTGCCCATCACTCCTGGGTGGTGCCCATCGCTCCTGGGTGGTGCCCATCACTCCTGGGTGGTGCCCATCACTCCTGGGTGGTGCCCATCACTCCTGGGTGGTGCCCATCGCTCCTGGGTGGTGCCCATCACTCCTGGGTGGTGCCCATCACTCCTGGGTGGTGCCCATCACTCCTGGGTGGTGCCCATCACTCCTGGGTGGTGCCCATCACTCCTGGGTGGTGCCCATCACTCCTGGGTGGTGCTCATCACTCCTGGGTGGTGCTCATCACTCCTGGATGGTGCCCATCACTCCTGGGTGGTGCTCATCACTCCTGGATGGTGCCCATCACTCCTGGGTGGTGCTCATCACTTCTGGGTGGTGATCATCACTCCTGGATGGTGCTCATCACTCCTGGGTGGTGCTCATCACTCCTGGGTGGTGCTCATCACTCCTGGGTGGTGCTCATCACTCCTGGGTGGTGCTCATCACTCCTGGGTGGTGCTCATCACTCCTGGGTGGTGCTCATCACTCCTGGGTGGTGCCCATCACTCCTGGGTGGTGCTCATCACTCCTGGGTGGTGCCCATCACTCCTGGGTGGTGCTCATCACTCCTGGGTGGTGCCCATCACTCCTGGGTGGTGCTCATCACTCCTGGGTGGTGCCCATCACTCCTGGGTGGTGCCCATCACTCCTGGGTGGTGCCCATCACTCCTGGGTGGTGCTCATCACTCCTGGGTGGTGCCCATCACTCCTGGGTGGTGCCCATCACTCCTGGGTGGTGCTCATCACTCCTGGGTGGTGCCCATCACTCCTGGGTGGTGCCCATCACTCCTGGGTGGTGCCCATCACTCCTGGGTGGTGCCCATCACTCCTGGGTGGTGCCCATCACTCCTGGGTGGTGCCCATCACTCTTGGGTGCTGCCCATCGCTCCTGGGTGGTGCCCATCACTCCTGGGTGGTGCCCATCACTCCTGGGTGGTGCTCATCACTCCTGGGTGGTGCCCATCACTCCTGGGTGGTGCTCATCACTCCTGGGTGGTGCCCATCACTCCTGGGTGGTGCTCATCACTCCTGGGTGGTGCCCATCACTCCTGGGTGGTGCCCATCACTCCTGGGTGGTGCCCATCACTCCTGGGTGGTGCCCATCACTCCTGGGTGGTGCCCATCACTCCTGGGTGGTGCTCATCACTCCTGGGTGGTGCTCATCACTCCTGGGTGGTGCCCATCACTCCTGGGTGGTGCTCATCACTCCTGGGTGGTGCCCATCACTCCTGGGTGGTGCTCATCACTCCTGGGTGGTGCCCATCACTCCTGGGTGGTGCTCATCACTCCTGGGTGGTGCCCATCACTCCTGGGTGGTGCTCATCACTCCTGGGTGGTGCCCATCACTCCTGGGTGGTGCTCATCACTCCTGGGTGGTGCTCATCACTCCTGGGTGGTGCCCATCACTCCTGGGTGGTGCTCATCACTCCTGGGTGGTGCTCATCACTCCTGGGTGGTGCTCATCACTCCTGGGTGGTGCCCATCACTCCTGGGTGGTGCTCATCACTCCTGGGTGGTGCCCATCACTCCTGGGTGGTGCTCATCACTCCTGGGTGGTGCTCATCACTCCTGGGTGGTGCCCATCACTCCTGGGTGGTGCTCATCACTCCTGGGTGGTGCCCATCACTCCTGGGTGGTGCTCATCACTCCTGGGTGGTGCCCATCACTCCTGGGTGGTGCCCATCACTCCTGGGTGGTGCCCATCACTCCTGGGTGGTGCTCATCACTCCTGGGTGGTGCCCATCACTCCTGGGTGGTGCCCATCACTCCTGGGTGGTGCCCATCACTCCTGGGTGGTGCCCATCACTCCTGGGTGGTGCTCATCACTCCTGGATGCTACCAGTTACTTCAAGTTCCTTACCTTAACATGTAAACAAAGAGGGGGAGGACAAACAACAGGTGGTACCGAAGTGCACAACAGTGGGATAAACAAGGAATAACAGGTGGTACCGAGGTGCACAACAGTGGGACAAACAAGGAATAACAGGTAGTACCAGGGTGCACACAGTGGGACAAACAAGGAGCAACAACAGGTAGTACCAGGGTGCACACAGTGGGACAAACAAGGAGCAACAACAGGTAGTACCAGGGTGCACACAGTGGGACAAACAAGGAGCAACAACAGGTAGTACCAGGGTGCACACAGTGGGATACACCAAGGCAATAATACACTCATCAGGGTAGAATGTACAACAGAAGTGCACAATCAATACTGGAAAGAACAAGATTAAGTACACCAAGGGCCATACCAGGTAGTACATCAACAGTGGTATTAACTATACACATACCTGGAGGTTACCTGGAGGTTATTCCGGGGATCAACGCCCCCGCGGCCCGGTCCATGACCAGGCCTCCCGATGGATCACGGCCTGATCAACAAAGCAGGTCATGAAGGAAGGTAGGTAAAAAAGAAGAGAATAAGGAAGGAAGAATAGAACACCCCACCTCTCCACTCCCCAACACCCCAACCTCTCCACTCCCCAACACCCCAACCTCTCCACTCCCCAAAACCCCCCCCTCTCCCCTCCCCAACACCCCCACCTCTCCACTCCCCAACACCCCCACCTCTCCACTCCCCAACACCCCCACCTCTCCACTCCCCAACACCCCAACCTCTCCACTCCCCAACACCCCCACCTCTCCACTCCCCAACACCCCCACCTCACCACTCCCCAACACCCCCACCTCTCCACTCCCCAACACCCCCACCTCTCCCCTCCCCAACACCCCCACCTCTCCACTCCCCAACACCCCAACCTCTCCACTCCCCAACACCCCAACCGCTCCACTCCCCAACACCCCAACCTCTCCACTACCAAACACCCCAACCTATCCACTCCCCAACACCCCAACCTCTCCACTCCCCAACACCCCCACCTCTCCACTCCCCAACACCCCCACCTCTCCACTCCCCAACACCCCAACCTCTCCACTCCCCAACACCCCACCTCTCCACTCCCCAACACCCCCACCTCTCCACTCCCCAACACCCCCACCTCTCCACTCCCCAACACCCCAACCTCTCCACTCCCCAACACCCCAACCTCTCCCCTCCCCAACACCCCAACCTCTCCACTCCCCAACACCCCAACCTCTCCACTCCCCAACACCCTGGAGGTTACCTGGAGGTTATTCCGGGGATCAACGCCCCCGCGGCCCGGTCCATGACCAGGCCTCCCGATGGATCAGGGCCTGATCAACTAGGCTGTTACTGCTGGCCGCACGCAGTCCAACGTACGAGCCACAGCCCGGCTGATCCGGCACTGACTTTAGGTATCTGTCCAGCTCTCTCTTGAAGGCAGCCAGGGGTTTATTGGTAATTCCCCTAATGCTTGATGGGAGGCTGTTGAACAGTTATGGGCCCCGGACACTTATGGTGTTTTCCCTTAGTGTACCAATGGCGCCCCTACTTTTTATTGGGGGCATTTTGCATCGCCTGCCCAGTCTTTTACTTTCGTAGGGAGTGATTTCTGTGTGTAGATTTGGGACCATTCCTTCCAAGATTTTCCAAGTGTAGATTATGATATATCTCTCCCTTCTGCGTTCCAACGAGTACAAGTCAAGTGCTTCCAAGCGTTCCCAGTAGTTAAGGTGCTTGACAGAACTTATACGTGCAGTAAAGGATCTCTGTACACTCTCTAGATCTGCGATTTCACCTGCTTTGAATGGAGATGTTAATGTACAGCAGTATTCCAGCCTAGAGAGAACAAGTTATTTGAAAAGGATCATCATGGGCTTGGCATCTCTCGTTTTGAAAGTTCTCATTATCCATCCTATCATTTTCTTTGCACGTGCGATCGTGGCACTGTTGTGATCCTTGAAAGTGAGATCCTCAGACATTACTACTCCCAGGTCCCTTACATTATTTTTCCGCTCTATTGTATGGCCGGAGTCAGTAGTATACTCTGTTCTAGTTATTATCTCCTCCAGTTTTCCATAACGGATTAGTTGGAATTTGTCCTCATTGAACATCATATTGTTTACCGTTGCCCACTGGAAAACTTTGTTTATATCTTCTTGGAGGTTAACCGCGTCCTCAGCAGATGACAGCCTCATGCAGATCCTAGTATCATCCGCAAAGGATGATACGGTGCTGTGGTGTATATCTCTGTTTATGGTAAATCCTGCTTCTTTTTTGCAAACGTTCAGGGTTCGAAATCGAATAAAAATGAGAAAGTTAGTTATATTAGTGTGGTGCTCTCAGAAGCGAGGAGTGCCATGTTTGGAACATTACAAAAACACACAAGGGATGTTTTGGACGGTGAGGTAACGATAAAAAAAAAATGATAATATGTACAGATGTGAGAGAGTTAATAGGGCTGAGGGAGAAGTAGGACTATGTAAGCGATACTTTTTTTTTGCACAGAACTGTTGAATTCATCATAGGATTCAGTAGCAATGCAATGTATTAAAGTTATCTGGTAATTATCCTCGTAGATGAAGCACCGTCAGCAACGGATGAGACGTTCACAGATCAGATAAGGAAGATAGCTGGCTCCCTTAAATTAAAATCATTGAAAACCCTTTTGATATGTCTTTGATGAGTTTCGAGAGTTTTCCCACCCCGGATCCTGGCCTAGGCCCAGGCTTGTCTAGTGCTTCCTGGTCAACCAGGCTGTTGCTGCTGGCGACCCACATATCCATCACAGTCTAGTTGATCTGGCACCTGGCGGCCACGGACGTTGATAAAATGTTCTCTTATTGTGTCCACGGCCCCCCTGCTATCACTGGGTTTATTTTACATTCTCGCCCATATGTCTCACTCCAGTATGTTGCCTTGGCAGTGTGTAAATCTGGGAGAAGGTCCTCCAGTACTTTCATGTATATAATCTCGCATCTCTCTCTCTACTCCACTCTAACGAGCACATATTTAGGACCTTGAGGCGCTCCCACACCAAATATCTTCATCGGAGATTTCAACTATCAAATACGCAATGGAAGATGGTAAATCACAGTTTTCTACCAAAAATTGTTTCTGGAAACACATTAGCTCAATAGATACATACTAAACAGATAATAGAACCTATTAAAATACACCGGACTTGATCTTGACAAACGTCACAAAAGTACAAAGTAATATTAACTCAAGTGGAGAACTTCAGCAATAATATAGAAGGAATATTCAGTATATTTAACTTGAACAATCATAGAAATTATTAGGACAAAATTAACAAAGAACTATCAGACATATCCTGGGAAACAGTCATGAGCATCCTCAGTATCTGGTAAAGCTGAACACAGAAGCATACAAGGTCTGTATTAAATATGTATCACTGAGGAAACCTAAAAGATCAGATATAGAAAGAACGTAGAAAATTGTACAGAAGAAAACGGTTTACCGAACTGCTTAATAAAGTGAGTCACGACGAAGGAAAGATAATCTTAACAGAGATATTACCAAGATAGAGCAAAGACTTAAACTGTCGTACAAGACAGCACAAAGGAACAAAATATTGCAAGACGCTCCAACATGTCTATACAAATGCAAAATCTAAGCTAAGAACTGCCATGAATAACTGGACCATTAATAACACGTGGTTTATTTACTGACGAACAGAAAATGAGCGAAATTCTAAAACACTAATATGAGAAAAGAACGAATTTTGTAGAATTTTGAAGAAGAAATGCAAAACATGCCGACTCGTGCAGCATGTTGACCAGATTCGTGGTATTTCTTATTAATAAAGTGACGAGTACTGGTTATCCTTTTAAGAAAGAGTTTAGATGTAGGCAAAATCCCGGAGACCTTCAGGGGCACGTAAGTTCCCCCGTTAAAGATTTGCTGTCATACCATAAATTAAGGAAAGATCCTCGGTTTCATTTTACGAAACAAAGTAAATAGTAATTATGGACAAGGTAGATTATAGTGGAAAAAATGAACATTTTATGTACTCATTGGAGCGGAGGAGAGAGAGGTACATGATAATATATACCTGGAAGGTACTCGAGGGCTTGGTCCCAAATCTGCACACTGTCCTAACAACATACTGGAGTGAGAGATATGTGAGGAAGTGTAAAATAAACCCAGTGAGGAGCAGGGGTGTGGTGGGGACAATAAGGGAACACTGTGTCAACATCCGGGGTCCCAGACTTTTTAACATCTTACCAGAAGATATCAGAAACACAACTGGAACAAGTGTAGAAGCCTTCAAGAGGAAACTGGACAAGTATCTTCACCAGGTGCCAGATCAACCAGGCTGTGATGGATATGTGTGACAGCGGGCCTCCAGCAGCATGATCTTTTAGATGGGGAAAATAATGCTTGTCAAAACTACTAAAACAATGACAGAATTCCGGAAGCTTTGGAAGGAGGAAACAAGCACAAATGTGTTAAGCTGAAATTCACGAAAGCGTTTGACAAATGAGATCATGAGGTGAAGTCACACAAACGGAGGGGGATATGTGGAACGGAGAAAGTAAGCACATGGATACTAAATTTTCTGACAAAGAGAGCACAAACATTAGCAGTCAACAGAAAAAAACGCAGCTTCAGCGAAGTAAAAATCTCAGTACCCCAGGTAATGACCTGGCACCTCTGCTGTTTATTATCATAACAAACATGGATAAAAACACTCGCCAAAGTTTTGTATCATCATTTACGAATGGCTCAAAAATGAGTATGAAAATTACCTCGGTAGAAGACACTGAAAAACTTCAGAAAGATATAAGTAGTGTTGTCCAGTGGGTAGAGATAACATGACGTTCAATGGTGTTAACTTCCAGCAGCTTAGGTATGGAAATAATGAAGAAATCAAAAGGGTTACTATATACAAAAATCAAGAAGATCAACAACTAAAACGAAGATCTGACCTGTCTTTCAAAGAACTCAATAATACGGAGGTCACGGCAGCCAGGAGAATGACGGGGTGGATAATGAGAACTTTCAAAACAAGGGAAATAATGCCACTGGTCTCAATTTTCAAATGCATTATGCTTTCTCATTTAGACACGTGGAATGTACTTGGGTGTACTTGAATGCCCTGTCCCAAATGTCGGAGGAAGTGTACTGACTGTCACACTGCCGGGTGCTGTCACACTGCCAGGTGCTGACCCATCAAACTGCCGGGTGCTGTCACACTGCCAGGTGCTGACCCATCAAACTGCCAGGTACTGACTGTCACACTGCCAGGTGCTGACCCATCAAACTGCCAGGTACTGACTGTCACACTGCCGGGTGCTGACCCATCAAACTGCCAGGTACTGACTGTCACACTGCCAGGTGCTGACCCATCAAACTGCCAGGTACTGACTGTCACACTGCCAGGTGCTGACCCATCAAACTGCCAGGTACTGACTGTCACACTGCCGGGTGCTGACCCATCAAACTGCCGGGTGCTGTCACACTGCCAGGTGCTGACCCATCAAACTGCCAGGTACTAACTGTCACACTGCCGGGTGCTGACCCATCAAACTGCCGGGTGCTGTCACACTGCCAGGTGCTGACCCATCAAACTGCCGGGTGCTGTCACACTGCCAGGTGCTGACCCATCAAACTGCCAGGTACTGACATCAACTGCCAGGTACTGACTGTCACACTGCCAGGTGCTGACCCATCAAACTGCCAGGTACTGACTGTCACACTGCCAGGTGCTGACCCATCAAACTGCCAGGTACTGACTGTCACACTGCCAGGTGCTGACCCATCAAACTGCCAGGTATTGTCACACTGCCAGGTGCTGACCCATCAAACTGCCAGGTACTACACTGCCTGCTCATCAAACTGCCGGGTGCTGTCACACTGCCAGGTGCTGACCCATCAAACTGACAGGTACTGACTGTCACACTGCCAGGTGCTGACCCATCAAACTGCCAGGTACTGACTGTCACACTGCCGGGTGCTGACCCATCAAACTGCCAGGTACTGACTGTCAACTGCCAGGTGCTGACCCATCAAACTGCCAGGTACTGTCACACTGCCAGGTGCTGACCCATCAAACTGCCAGGTACTGACTGTCACACTGCCGGGTGCTGACCCATCAAACTGCCGGGTGCTGTCACACTGCCAGGTGCTGACCCATCAAACTGCCAGGTACTGACTGTCACACTGCCGGGTGCTGACCCATCAAACTGCCAGGTACTGACTGTCACACTGCCAGGTGCTGACCCATCAAACTGCCAGGTACTGACTGTCACACTGCCAGGTGCTGACCCATCAAACTGCCAGGTACTGACTGTCACACTGCCGGGTGCTGACCCATCAAACTGCCAGGTACTGACTGTCACACTGCCAGGTGCTGACCCATCAAACTGCCAGGTACTGACTGTCACACTGCCAGGTGCTGACCCATCAAACTGCCAGGTACTGTCAAACTGCCAGGTGCTGACCCATCAAACTGCCAGGTGCTGACCCATCAAACTGCCGGGTGCTGACCCATCAAACTGCCGGGTGCTGACTCATCAAACTGCCGGGTGCTGACTGTCATACTGCCAGGTGCTGACCCATCAAAATGCCGGGTACTGAACCATCAAACTGCCGGGAACTGACCCATCAAACTGCCGGGTGCTGACCCATCAAACTGCCGGGTGGTGACCCACCAAACTGCTGGGTACTGACTGTCACACTTCCAGGTGCTGACCCATCAAACTGCCGGGTGCTGACCCATCAAACTGCCGGGTACTGACTGTCACACTGCCAGATGCTGACCCATCAAAATGCCGGGTACTGACGCATCAAACTGCCGGGTGCTGACCCATCACACTGCCGGGTACTGTCATACTGCTAGATGCTGACCCATCACATTGCCGGGTGCTGGCCAATCAAACTGCCGGGTGCTGACCCATCAAACTGCTGGGTACTGGCCCATCAAACTGCCGGGTACTGTCACACTGCCAGGTGGTGATCCATCAAAATGCCGAGTACTGACCCATCGAACTGCCGGGTGATGACCCATCAAACTGCCGGGTGCTGACCCATGAAACTGCTGGGTACTGGCCCATCAAACTGCCGGGTACTGTCACACTGCCAGGTGCTGACCCATCAAACTGCCGGGTGCTGACCCATCAAACTGCCGGGTGCTGACTGTCACACTGCCAGATGCTGACCCATCAAACTGCCGGGTACTGTCACACTGCCAGGTGCTGACCCATCAAACTGCCGGGTGCTGACCCATCAAACTGCCGGGTACTGACTGTCACACTGCCAGGTGCTGACCCATCAAACTGCCGGGTGCTGACTGTCACACTGCCAGATGCTGACCCATCAAATTGCCGGGTACTGACTGTCACACTGCCATGTGCTGACCCATCAAACTGCCAGGTACTATCAAACTGCCAAGTGCTGACCCATCAAACTGCCGGGTACTGACTGTCACACTGCCAGGTGCTGACCCATCAAAATGCCGGGTACTTACCCATCAAACTGCTGGGTGCTGGCCCATCAAACTACCGGGTGCTGACCCATCAAACTGCCGGGTACTGACTGTCACACTTCCAGGTGCTGACCCATCAAACTGCCGGGTGCTGACCCATCAAACTGCAAGGTACTGACTGTCACACTGCCAGATGCTGACCCATCAAAATCCCAGGTACTGACCCATTAAACTGCCGGGTGCTGACCCATCACACTGCCGGGTGCTGACCCATCAAACTACCGGGAACTGACTGTCACACTGCCAGGTGCTGACCCATCAAACTGCCGGGTGCTGACCCATCAAACTGCCGGGTACTGTCACACTGCCAGATGCTGACCCATCACATTGCCGGATACTTACCCATCAAACTGCCGGGTGCTGACCCATCAAACTGCCGGGTGCTGACCCATCAAACTGCCGGGAACTGACCCATCAAACTGCCGGGTACTGTCACACTGCCAGGTGCTGATCCATCAAAATGCCGGGTACTGACCCATCAAACTGCCGGGTGATGACCCATCAAACTGCCGGGTGATGACCCATCAAACTGCCGGGTACTTTCACACTGCCAGGTGCTGACCCATCAAACTGCTGGGTGCTGACCCATCAAACTGCCGGGTACTGACTGTCACACTGCCAGGTGCTGACCCCTCAAAATGCCGGGAACTGACCCATCACACTGCCGGGTACTGACTGTCACACTGCCAGGTGCTGACCCCTCAAAATGCCGGGAACTGACCCATCACACTGCCGGGTACTGGCCCATCACACTGCCGGGTACTGACCCATCACACTGCCGGGTACTGACCATCACACTGCCGGGTACTGACCCATCACACTGCCTGGTACTGACCGTCACACTGCCAGGTGCTGACCCGTCAAAATGCCGGGTACTGACCCATCAAACTGCCTGGTGCTGACCCATCAAACTGCCGGGGTACTGACTGTCACACTGCCAGATGCTGACCCATCACATTGCCAGCGGGTACTGACCGTCACACTTTCGGGTACTGACCGTCACCCTGCCGGGTGCTGACCCATCACACTGCCGGGTACTGACCCATCACACTGCCGGGTACTGACCCATCACACTGCCGGGTACTGACCCATCACACTGCCGGGTACTGACCCATCACACTGCCAGGAACTGACCCATCACACTGCCAGGAACTGACCCATCATATTGCCGGGTACTGACCGTCACACTGCCGGGTACTGACCGTCACACTGCTGAGTACTGACCGTCACACTGCCGGGTACTGACCCATCACACTACCAGGTACTGACCCATCACACTGCCGGGTGCTGACCCATCACACTGCCGGGTGCTGACCCATCACACTGCCGGGTACTGACCCATCACACTGCCAGGTACTGACCCATCACACTGCCGGGTGCTGACCCATCGCACTGCCGGGTGCTGACCCATCACACTGCCGTGTGCTGACCCATCACACTGCCGGGTGCTGACCCATCACACTGCCAGGAACTGACCCATCACACTGCCAGGAACTGACCCATCACACTGCCAGGTACTGACCCATCACACTGCCGGGTGCTGACCCATCACACTGCCAGGTACTGACCCATCACACTGCCGGGTGCTGACCCATCACACTGCCGGGTGCTGACCCATCACACTGCCGGGTGCTGACCCATCACACTGCCAGGTACTGACCCATCACACTGCCGGGTACTGACCCATCACACTGCCAGGTACTGACCCATCACACTGCCGGGTGCTGACCCATCACACTGCCAGGTGCTGACCCATCACACTGCCGGGTACTGACCCATCACACTGCCAGGTACTGACCCATCACACTGCCGGGTGCTGACCCATCACACTGCCGGGTGCTGACCCATCACACTGCCGGGTGCTGACCCATCACACTGCCGGGTGCTGACCCATCACACTGCCAGGAACTGACCCATCACACTGCCAGGTACTGACCCATCACACTGCCGGGTGCTGACCCATCACACTGCCGGGTGCTGACCCATCACACTGCCAGGTACTGACCCATCACACTGCCGGGTGCTGACCCATCACACTGCCGGGTGCTGACCCATCACACTGCCAGGTACTGACCCATCACACTGCCGGGTACTGACCCATCACACTGCCAGGTACTGACCCATCACACTGCCGGGTGCTGACCCATCACACTGCCGGGTGCTGACCCATCACACTGCCGGGTGCTGACCCATCACACTGCCAGGAACTGACCCATCACATTGCCGGGTACTGACCGTCACACTGCCGGGTGCTGACCGTCACACTGTCGGGTGCTGACCGTCACACTGCCGGGTACTGACCGTCACATTGCTGGGTACTGACCGTCACACTGCCTGGTGCTGACCGTCACACTGCCGGGTGTTGACCGTCACACTGCCGGGTGCTGACCGTCACACTGCCGGGTGCTGACCGTCACACTGCCGGGTGCTGACCGTCACACTGCCGGGTGCTGACCGTCACACTGCCGGGTGCTGACCGTCACACTGCCGGGTGTTGACCGTCACACTGCCGGGTACTGACCGTCACACTGCCGGGTGCTGACCGTCACACTGCCGGGTACTGACCGTCACACTGCCGGGTGCTGACCGTCACACTGCCGGGTACTGACCGTGACACTGCCGGGTGCTGACCGTCACACTGCCGGGTACTGACCGTGACACTGCCGGGTGCTGACCGTGACACTGCCGGGTACTGACCGTGACACTGCCGGGTACTGACCGTGACACTGCCGGGTACTGACCGTCACACTGCCGGGTACTGACCGTCACACTGCCGGGTACTGACCGTCACACTGCCGGGTACTGACCGTCACACTGCCGGGTGCTGACCGTCACACTGCCGGGTACTGACCGTCACACAGCAGCAGACAGGGTGCGGTGCCTTAAGGCTGTGCTAGACAACACCATCAACTGGAAGAATTATGGTGGCAGCGGCATCGACGGCGGCGAGTGCGGTAGCGGCAGTCGTGGCGGCGTGGGCGACAGCGGCAGCGGAAGTGGCAGCGGCATGGCAGGCGGTGGACGGACGGAGGGACAGAAGAAGTAATTAACGGACAGAGAAAGAGGCGAAGACAGAATTAATAGAAGACAGGAGAGAGGAACAGACTGAGCATGAGGCGAGGGAGAAACGGACAGAGAACGAGGCGAGGGAGAAACGGACAGAGAACGAGGCGAGGGAGAAACGGACAGAGATCGAGGCGAGGGAGAAACGGACAGAGATCGAGGCGAGGGAGAAACGGACAGAGAACGAGGCGAGGGAGAAACGGACAGAGATCGAGGCGAGGGAGAAACGGACAGAGATCGAGGCGAGGGAGAAACGGACAGAGATCGAGGCGAGGGAGAAACGGACAGAGAACGAGGCGAGGGAGAAACGGACAGAGAACGAGGCGAGGGAGAAACGGACAGAGATCGAGGCGAGGGAGAAACGGACAGAGAACGAGGCGAGGGAGAAACGGACAGAGATCGAGGCGAGGGAGGAACAGACAGAGAACGAGGCGAGGGAGAAACGGACAGAGATCGAGGCGAGGGAGAAACGGACAGAGAACGAGGCGAGGGAGAAACGGACAGAGATCGAGGCGAGGGAGGAACAGACAGAACGAGGCGAGGGAGGAACGGACAGAGAACGAGGCGAGGGAGAAACGGACAGAGATCGAGGCAAGGGAGAAACGGAAAGAGAACGAGGCGAGGGAGAAACGGAAAGAGAACGAGGCGAGGGAGAAACGGACAGAGATCGAGGCGAGAGAGGAACGGACAGAGAACGAGGCGAGGGAGGAACGGACAGAGAACGAGGAGAGGGAGGAACGGACAGAGAACGAGGCGAGGGAGAAAAGGACAGAGAACGAGGCGAGGGAGGAACGGACAGAGAACGAAGCGAGGGAGGAACGGACAGAGAACAAGGCGAGGGAGAAACGGACAGAGAACGAGGCGAGGGAGAAACGGACAGAGAACGAGGCGAGGGAGAAACGGACAGAGAACGAGGCGAGGGAGGAACGGACAGAGAACGAGGCGAGGGAGGAACGGACAGAGAACGAGGCGAGGGAGGAACGGACAGAGATCGAGGCGAGGGAGGAACGGACAGAGAACGAGGCGAGGGAGGAACGGACAGAGAACGAGGCGAGGGAGAAACGGACAGAGATCAAGGCGAGGGAGAAACGGACAGAGAACGAGGCGAGGGAGGAACGGACAGAGAACGAGGCGAGGGAGGAACGGACAGAGAACGAGGCGAGGGAGGAACGGACAGAGAACGAGGCGAGGGAGGAACGGACGGAGAACGAGGAGAGGGAGGAACGGACGGAGAACGAAGAGAGGGAGGAACGGACGGAGAACGAGGAGAGGGAGGAGGGATGAGAGGTGACGAAGGTACCGAGGAAGGAAGGTGCCGACGAAGAAGGGAGATACCAAGGAAGGAAGGAAGGTACCGAGGAAGGAAAGTACCGAGGAAGGAAAGTACGAGGAAGGAAAGTACCGAGGAAGGTAGGTACCAAGGAAGGTACAATGGGAGGAAGGTATCAAAGAAGGAATGTACTGAAGAAGGAAAGCACCAAGGAAGGTACCGAGGAAGGAACGTACCGAAGGAAGGAAGGACGGTACCGAGGAAGGAAAGTACTGAAGGAAGGAAGGTACCGAGGAAGGAACGTACCGAAAAAAGGAAGGTACCGAGGAAGGAAGGTACCGAGGAAGGAACGTGCTGAAGGAAGGACGGTACCGAGGAAGGAACGTACCGAAGGAAGGAAGGACGGTACCGAGGAAGGAAAGTACTGAAGGAAGGAAGGTACCGAGGAAGGAACGTACCGAAGGAAGGAAGGACGGTACCGAGGAAGGAAAGTACTGAAGGAAGGAAGGTACCGAGGAAGGAACGTACCGAAAAAAGGAAGGTACCGAGGAAGGAAGGTACCGAGGAAGGAAGGTACCGAGGAAGGAAAGTGCTGAAGGAAGGAAGGTACCGAGGAAGGAAGGTACCGAGGAAGGAAGGTACCGAGGAAGGAAAGTACTGAAGGAAGGAAGGTACCGAGGAAGGAAGGTACCGAGGAAGGAAGGTACCGAGGAAGGAAGGTACCGAGGAAGGAAAGTACCGAGGAAGGAAGGTGCTGAGGAAGGAAATAACTGATGAAGGAAAGTGCTGAGGTAGGTAGGTACCAAGGAAGGTACAATGGAAGGAAGGTACCAGAGAATGAAGGTACCAACGAAGGAATGTACTGAAGAAGGAAAGCACCAAGGAAGGTACCGAAGGAAGGAAGGTACCGAGGAAGGAAGGTACCGAGGAAGAAGGAAGGTTGAGAGGGAAGGAAGGAAGGTGAGAGGGGAAGCAGGACACGGAACAAAGAAGAGGGGGAAGCACAGAGGGAAGGGAAGGGCAGGAGAAAGCACGAGGGGAGGAAAATGAAGAGCAGGGGAGAGTAAACGAGGAAGAGGAGGACAAAAAGGGGAGAGCAAGAGGATTTGTGAGGGGCCAGGGTAAAAGTGGCGGGCAGCGAGGGGAAGGTGAAAAACCTGGTGCAGCTGTGTGTGCCACCCTGGTGCAGCTGTGTGTGCCACCCTGGTGCAGCTGTGTGTGCCACCCTGGTGCAGCTGTGTGTGCCACCCTGGTGCAGCTGTGTGTGCCACCCAGGTGCAGCTGTGTGTGCCAAACAGGTGCAGCTGTGTGCCACCCAGGTGCAGCTGTGTGTGCCACCCAGGTGCAGCTGTGTGTGCCACCCTGGTGCAGCTGTGTGTGCCACCCTGGTGCAGCTGTGTGTGCCACCCTGGTGCAGCTGTGTGTGCCACCCTGGTGCAGCTGTGTGTGCCACCCTGGTGCAGCTGTGTGTGCCACCCTGGTGCAACTGTGTGTGCCACACTGGTCAGGTGTGTGTACCACCCTGGTGCAGCTGTGTGTACCACCCTGGTGCAGCTGTGTGTGCCACCCTGGTGCAGCTGTGTGTGCCACCGTGGTGCAGCTGTGTGTGCCACCCTGGTGCAGCTGTGTGTGCCACCCTGGTGCAGCTGTGTGCCACCCTGGTGCAGCTGTGTGTGCCACCCTGGTGCAGCTGTGTGTGCCACCCTGGTGCAGCTGTGTGTGCCACCCTGGTGCAGCTGTGTGTGCCACCCTGGTGCAGCTGTGTGTGCCACCCTGGTGCAGCTGTGTGTGCCACCCTGGTGCAGCTGTGTGCCACCCAGGTGCAGCTGTGTGTGCCAAACAGGTGCAGCTGTGCGCCACCCAGGTGCAGCTGTGTGTGCCACCCAGGTGCAGCTGTGTGTGCCACCCTGGTGCAGCTGTGTGTGCCACCCTGGTGCAGCTGTGTGTGCCACCCTGGTGCAGCTGTGTGTGCCACCCTGGTGCAGCTGTGTGTGCCACCCTGGTGCAGCTGTGTGTGCCACCCTGGTGCAGCTGTGTGTGCCACCCTGGTGCAGCTGTGTGTGCCACCCTGGTGCAGCTGTGTGTGCCACCCTGGTGCAGCTGTGTGTGCCACCCTGGTGCAGCTGTGTGTGCCACCCTGGTGCAGCTGTGTGTGCCACCCTGGTGCAGCTGTGTGCCACCCTGGTGCAGCTGTGTGTGTGCAGCTGTGTGTGCCACCCTGGTGCAGCTGTGTGTGCCACCCTGGTGCAGCTGTGTGTGCCACCCTGGAGCAGCTGTGTGCGCCACCCTGGAACAGCTGTGTGTTCCACCCTGGTGCAGCTGTGTGCCACCCAGGTGCAGCTGTGTGTGCCAAACAGGTGCAGCTGTGCGCCACCCAGGTGCAGCTGTGTGTGCCACCCAGGTGCAGCTGTGTGTGCCACCCTGGTGCAGCTGTGTGTGCCACCCTGGTGCAGCTGTGTGTGCCACCCTGGTGCAGCTGTGTGTGCCACCCTGGTGCAGCTGTGTGTGCCACCCTGGTGCAGCTGTGTGTGCCACCCTGGTGCAGCTGTGTGTGCCACCCTGGTGCAGCTGTGTGTACCACCCTGGTGCAGCTGTGTGTACCACCCAGGTTTAGCTGGATGTGCCACCCTGGTGCAGGTGTGTGCCACCCTGGTGCACCTGTGTGTGCCACCCTGGTGCACCTGTGTGTGCCACCCTGGTGCAGCTGTGTGTGCCACCCTGGTGCAGCTGTGTGTGCCACCCTGGTGCAGCTGTGTGCCACCCTGGTGCAGCTGTGTGTATCACCCAGGTGCAGCTGTGTGTGCCACCCTGGTGCAGCTGTGTGCCACCTCGGTGCAGCTGTGTGTACCACCCTGGTGCAGCTGTGTGTGCCACCCTGGTGCAGCTGTGTGTGCCACCCTGGTGCCGCTGTGTGTGTGCCCCCCGGGTGCTGCTGTGTGTGTGCCACCCTGGTGCAGCTGTGTGTGTGCCACCCTGGTGCAGCTGTGTGTGTGCCACCCTGGTGCAGCTGTGTGTGCCACCCTGGTGCAACTGTGTGTGCCACCCTGGTGTAGGTGTGTGTACCACCCTGGTGCAGGTGTGTGTACCACCCTGGTGCAGCTGTGTGTGCCACCCTGGTGCAGCTGTGTGTGCCACCCTGGTGCAGCTGTGTGTGCCACCCTGGTGCAGCTGTGTGTGCCACCCAGGTGCAGCTGTGTGTGCCACCCTGGTGCAGCTGTGTGTGTGCCACCCTGGTGCAGCTGTGTGTGTGCCACCCTGGTACAGCTGTGTTTGCCACCCTGGTGCAGCTGTGTGTGTGCCACCCAGGTGCAGCTGTGTGTGCCAAACAGGTGCAGCTGTGTGCCACCCAGGTGCAGCTGTGTGTACCACCCAGGTGCAGCTGTGTGTGCCACCCTGGTGCAGCTGTGTGTGCCACCCAGGTGCAGCTGTGTGTGCCACCCAGGTGCAACTGTGTTTGCCACCCTGGTGCAGCTGTGTGTGCCACCCTGGAGCAGCTGTGTGTGTCACCCTGGTGCAGCTGTGTGTGTGCCACCATGGAGCAACTGCGTGTGCCACCCTGGTGCAGCTGTGTGTGTGCCACCATGGAGCAACTGCGTGTGCCACCCTGGTGCAGCTGTGTGTGCCACCCTGAAGCAACTGCATGTGCCAGCCAGGTGCAGCTGGGTGTGCCACCCTGGTGCAGCTGTGCGTGCCACCCTGGAGCAACTGCGTGTGCCACCCAGGTGCAGCTGGGTGTGCCACCCTGGTGCAGCTGTGTGTGCCACCCTGGTGCAGCTGTGTGTCACCCTGGTGCAGCTGTGTGTGCCACCCTGGTGCAACTGCGTGTGCCACCCTGGTTCAGCGGTGTGTGCCACCCTGGTGCAGCTGTGTGTGCCACCTGGAGCAACTGCGTGTGCCACCCTGGTGCAGCTGTGTGTGCTACCCTGGTGCAGCTGTGTGCGCCAACCTGATGCAGCTGTGTGTGCCACCCTGATGCAGCTGTGTGTGCCACCCTGATGCAGCTGTGTGTGCCACCCTGGTGCAGCTGTGTGTGCCACCCTGGTGCAGCTGTGTGTGCCACCCTGGTACAGCTGTGTGTGCCACCATGGTGCAGCTGTGTGTGCCACCCTCGTGCAGCTGTGTGTACCACCCTGGTGCAGCTGTGTGCCACCCTGGAGCAGCTGTGTGCGCCACCCTGGAACAGCTGTGTGCGCTACCCTGGCGCAGCTATGTGTGCCACCCTGGCACAGCTGTGTGTGCTATCCTGGTACAGCTGTGTGCTACCCTGGTACAGCTGTATATGCCACCCTGGAACAGCTGTGTGTGCTACCCTGGTGCAGCTGTGTGTGCCACCTTGGCTCAGCTGTGTATCCCACCCTGGCGCAGCTGTGTGTGCCACCCTGGTGCAGCTGTGTATCCCACCCTGGTGCAGCTGTGTGTGCCACCCTGGTGCAGCTGTGTGTCCCACCCTGGTGCAGCTGTGTGTGCCACCCCGATGAAGCTGTGTGTGCCACTCTGGTGCAGCTGTGCGCGCCACCCTCGTGCAGCTGTGTGTGCCACCCTGGTGCAGTTGTGTAAATCACCCTGGTACAGCGATGTGTGCCACTCTTGTGCAGCTGTGTGTGCCACCCTGGTGCAGCTGTGTGCCACCTTGGTGCAGCTGTGTGTGCCACCCTGATGCAGCTGTGTGTGCCACCCTGGTGCATCTGTATGTGCCACTCCAGTGCAGCTCTGTGTGTGTGTGTGTGTGTGTGTGTGTGTGTGTGTGTGTGTGTGTGTGTGTGTGTGTGTGTGTGTGTGTGTGTGTGTGTGTGTGTGCCCAGTGTGATGCAGCTGTGTGTGTGCCACTGTGGTGCAGCTGTGAGGGTGCCACCGTAGTGCAGCTGTGCTCACCTATTTGTGCTCACCTATTTGTGGTTGCAGGGGTCGAGTCATAGCTCCTGGGCCCGCCTCTTCACTGATTGCTACTAGGTCCTCTCTCTCCCTGCTCCATGAGCTTTATCATACCTCGCCTTAAAACTATGTATGGTTCCCGCCTCCACTACTTCACTTTCTAGGCTATTCCACGGCTTGACTACACTATGACTGAAGAAATACTTCCTAACATCCCTCTGATTCATCCGAGTCTTCAACTTCCAATTGTGACCTCTTGTGTCTGTGTCCCATCTCTGGAACATCCCGTCTTTGTCCACCTCGTCTATTCCGCGCAGTATTTTATATGTCGTTATCATGTCTCCCCTGACCCTCCTGGCCTCCAGTGTCGTCAGGCCGATTTCCCTCAACCTTTCTTCGTAGGACAATCCCCGTAGCTCTGGGACTAGTCTTGTTGCAAACCTTTGCACTTTCTCTAATTTCTTGACGTGCTTGACTAGGTGTGGATTCCAAACTGGTGCTGCATACTCCAGTATGGGCCTGACGTAAATGGTTACCTGGAGGTTACCTGGAGGTTATTCCGGGGATCAACGCCCCCGCGGCCCGGTCCATGACCAGGCCTCCAGATGGATCAGGGCCTGATCAACTAGGCTGTTACTGCTGGCCGCACGCAGTCCGACGTACGAGCGGTGGTATACAGAGTCTTGAACGACTCCTTACTGAGGTATCGGAACGCTATCCGTAGGTTTGCCAGGCGCCCGTATGCTGCAGCAGTTATCTGATTGATGTGCGCCTCAGGAGATATGCTCGGTGTTATACTTACCCCCAGATCTTTTTCCTTGAGTGAGGTTTGCAGACTTTGGCCGTCTAAACTATATTGTGTCTGCGGTCTTCTTTGCCCTTCCCCAATCTTCATGACTTTGCATTTGGCGGGGTTAAACTCAAGGAGCCAGTTGCTGGACCAGGCTTGTAGCCTGTCCAGGTCTCTTTGTAGTCCTGCCTGATCCTTATCCGATTTGATTCTTCTCATTAACTTCACATCGTCCGCAAACAAGGACACTTCTGAGTCTATCCCTTCCGTTATGTCATTCACATATACCAAGAACAGCACAGGTCCTAGGACTGACCCCTGTGGAACCCCGCTTGTCACAGGCTGTGAGGGAGCTACTGTGCAGTTGTGCGTGTGTGTGCCACCGTGCAGCTGTGCGTGCTACCGTGGTGCAGCTGTGTGTGTGAGTGAGCCACCGTGTAGATGTGTGAAGGAGGCGCCGTAACACCAGGTCACCGCCACCACTAACACCTGGTTACTTCTATCACTACCACCAGATCATTAACACCACTAACACCAGGTCACCAACACCACTACCACCAGGTCACCACTACCACCAGGTTACTACTACCGCTACCACCAGATCATTAATGCCACTAACACCAGGTCCCCACTACCACTAACACCAGGTCATCACTACCACCAACACCAGGTCACCACTACCACCAGGTCACCAGCACCATTACCACCAGGTCACCAGCACCATTACCACCAGGTCACCACTACCACTAACACCAGGTCACCACCACCACTAACACCAGGTCACCACTACCAACACCAGGTCACCACTACAAATAACACCAGGTCACTACCACCAAGTCACCACCACTAATACCAGGTCACCACTGCCACTAACACCATGTTAAGACTGCTACTACCACTACCACCAGGTCACAACTACCACCAGTTCACCACTAACACCAGGTCACCACTAAGACGCTAGATGGACGCCCATCGCTGCGACACCAGGTCACGTTCGCTGCACTATCACAAGTGTCCACGAGTTACGACCACCGCTGTGACACACCTATACGATCACCACCACGACACGACCACCACAACTCTACACGACCACCACCGCTACACCACAGACCACAACTCTACACGACCACCACTGCTACACCCCGTCACGACGACCAGCACGACACTACACCACATCACGACCACCACCACGACACACTACACCACGTCACGACCACCACCACGACACACTACACCACGTCACGACCACCACGACACATTACACCACGTCACGACCACCACGACACATTACACCACGTCACGACCACCACGACACATTACACCACGTCACGACCACCACGACACACTACACCACGTCACGACCACCACGACACATTACACCACGTCACGACCACCACCACGACACACTACACCACGTCACGACCACCACTACTGCAAAGCATTACGGGGGCAAATTAGGTTAATTTTGCCCCTAGAATGCGACCCACACCAGTCGACTAACACCCAGGTACCTACTTACTGCTAGGTGAACAAGGGCAACAGGTATCTTAAGGAAACACATCGTAATGTTTCCAGCGGTACTGGGGATCGAACCAGTGTGAGCAGTGCGCGCTACCAACCGGCATTCTAACTTAAATCCTCATCTTCCATCGTTATTACGTGTACTGAACTCAAGAA
This sequence comes from Cherax quadricarinatus, assembly GCF_038502225.1. Lineage (NCBI taxonomy): Eukaryota > Metazoa > Arthropoda > Malacostraca > Decapoda > Parastacidae > Cherax > Cherax quadricarinatus. The sequence goes on from NC_091363.1 coordinate 7,506,366, forward strand.
GCCACTCGGTCACAGAATATATATTAGCAAATGTTGCCCAAGTGTTTAAATCACCAACTTGTTGGTTTTTAAATCATATATACAAGTGGGATCAACTTGCCACCGTCTCCAGGAAGTTGTAAACACTACACTCACGATATACCTGCAGGTTACCTGGAGGTTACCTGAAGGTTACCTGGAGGTTACCTGAAGGTTACCTGGAGGTTACCTGAAGGTTACCTGCAGGTTACCTGGAGGTTACCTGAAGGTTACCTGGAGGTTACCTGAAGGTTACCTGGAGGTTACCTGAAGGTTACCTGAAGGTTACCTGAAGGTTACCTGGAGGTTACCTGAAGGTTACCTGGAGGTTACCTGGAGGTTACCTGGAGGTTACCTGGAGGTTACCTGGAGGTTACCTGGAGGTTACCTGAAGGTTACCTGGAGGTTACCTGGAGGTTACCTGGAGGTTACCTGAAGGTTACCTGGAGGTTACCTGGAGGTTACCTGGAGGTTACCTGAAGGTTACCTGAAGGTTACCTGGAGGTTACCTGGAGGTTACCTGGAGGTTACCTGAAGGTTACCTGGAGGTTACCTGGAGGTTACCTGGAGGTTACCTGGAGGTTACCTGAAGGTTACCTGGAGGTTACCTGAAGGTTACCTGGAGGTTACCTGAAGGTTACCTGGAGGTTACCTGAAGGTTACCTGGAGGTTACCTGAAGGTTACCTGAAGGTTACCTGGAGGTTACCTGGAGGTTACCTGGAGGTTACCTGGAGGTTACCTGGAGGTTACCTGAAGGTTACCTGGAGGTTACCTGAAGGTTACCTGAAGGTTACCTGGAGGTTACCTGAAGGTTACCTGAAGGTTACCTGGAGGTTACCTGGAGGTTACCTGAAGGTTACCTGAAGGTTACCTGGAGGTTACCTGAAGGTTACCTGGAGGTTACCTGGAGGTTACCTGGAGGTTACCTGAAGGTTACCTGGAGGTTACCTGGAGGTTACCTGAAGGTTACCTGGAGGTTACCTGAAGGTTACCTGGAGGTTATTCCGGGGATCAACGCCCCCGCGGCCCGGTCCATGACCAGGCCTCCCGATGGATCAGGGCCTGATCAACCAGGCTGTTACTTATATTATACATCTTGGTATCAGTAACAGTAAATAATACTCAAGCTGTGATACCTTGGAAGAGTTTCCAGAGTTTCACTACTCTCCGAGCCCGGTTATGGGCCAGGCTTGTTTGGTGCTTGCCTGGTCAACCAGGTTGTTGCTGCTGGAGGCCCGCTGCCCCAAATATCCATCACAGCCTGGTTGATCTGGCACCTGGTGAAGATACTTGTCCAGGTTCCTCTTGAAGACTTCTAGACTTGTTCCAGCAGTGTTTCTGATATCTTCTGGTAAGATGTTGGATAGTCTGGGTCCCCAGATGTTGATACAGTGTTCCAGGTTATTCAGCATCTTACCAGAAGATATCAGAAACACTGCTGGAACAAGTCTAGAAGATTTACATGTGCTACACCTAGGTATCTGATGAAGAATCAGACATGTGCAACACCTAGGTATCTGATGAAGAATCAGACATGTGCTACACCTAGGTATCTGATGAAGAATCAGACATGTGCAACACCTAGGTATCTGATGAAGAATCAGACATGTGCAACACCTAGGTATCTGATGAAGAATCAGACATGTGCTACACCTAGGTATCTGATGAAGAATCAGACATGTGCAACACCTAGGTATCTGATGAAGAATCAGACATGTGCAACACCTAGGTATCTGATGAAGAAGCAGACATGTGCAACACCTAGGTATCTGATGAAGAATCAGACATGTGCAACACCTAGGTATCTGATGAAGAATCAGACATGTGCAACACCTAGGTATCTGATGAAGAATCAGACATGTGCTACACCTAGGTATCTGATGAAGAATCAGACATGTGCTACAACTAGGTATCTGATGAAGAATCAGACATGTGCAACACCTAGGTATCTGATGAAGAATCAGACATGTGCAACACCTAGGTATCTGATGAAGAATCAGACATGTGCTACACCTAGGTATCTGATGAAGAATCAGACATGTGCTACACCTAGGTATCTGATGAAGAATCAGACATGTGCAACACCTAGGTATCTGATGAAGAATCAGACATGTGCAACACCTAGGTATCTGATGAAGAATCAGACATGTGCAACACCTAGATATCTGATGAAGAATCAGACATGTGCAACACCTAGGTATCTGATGAAGAATCAGACATGTGCTACACCTAGGTATCTGATGAAGAATCAGACATGTGCTACACCTAGGTATCTGATGAAGAATCAGACATGTGCAACACCTAGGTATCTGATGAAGAATCAGACATGTGCAACACCTAGGTATCTGATGAAGAATCAGACATGTGCAACACCTAGGTATCTGATGAAGAATCAGACATGTGCAACACCTAGGTATCTGATGAAGAATCAGACATGTGCTACACCTAGGTATCTGATGAAGAATCAGACATGTGCTACACCTAGGTATCTGATGAAGAATCAGACATGTGCAACACCTAGGTATCTGATGAAGAATCAGACATGTGCAACACCTAGGTATCTGATGAAGAATCAGACATGTGCTACACCTAGGTATCTGATGAAGAATCAGACATGTGCAACACCTAGGTATCTGATGAAGAATCAGACATGTGCTACACCTAGGTATCTGATGAAGAATCAGACATGTGCAACACCTAGGTATCTGATGAAGAATCAGACATGTGCAACACCTAGGTATCTGATGAAGAATCAGACATGTGCAACACCTAGGTATCTGATGAAGAATCAGACATGTGCTACACCTAGGTATCTGATGAAGAATCAGACATGTGCTACACCTAGGTATCTGATGAAGAATCAGACATGTGCAACACCTAGGTATCTGATGAAGAATCAGACATGTGCTACACCTAGGTATCTGATGAAGAATCAGACATGTGCTACACCTAGGTATCTGATGAAGAATCAGACATGTGCAACACCTAGGTATCTGATGAAGAATCAGACATGTGCAACATCTGGGTGTATTTGTAGACGTTTCGCCATCCAGTTTGTTTATCAATATAATGTGAAGATGAGGTAATAATTCCGTGTACCGTAGTCTTCAACACTATGTTACTCTTCACCAACTACGAGGCTTCCCTGTACCGTAGTCTTCAACACTATGCTACTCTTCACCAACTACGAGGCTTCCCTGTACCGTAGTCTTCAACACTATGCTACTCTTCACCAACTACGAGGCTTCCCTGTACCGTAGTCTTCAACACTATGCTACTCTTCACCAACTACGAGGCTTCCCTGTACCGTAGTCTTCAACACTATGCTACTCTTCACCAACTACGAGGCTTCCCTGTACCGTAGTCTTCAACACTATGCTACTCTTCACCAACTACGAGGCTTCCCTGTACCGTAGTCTTCAACACTATGCTACTCTTCACCAACTACGAGGCTGAGGGACTCATTACCTCATTATAATGTGAAGATGAGGTAATGACTCCCTGTACCGTAGTCTTCAACACTATGCTACTCTTCACCAACTACGAGGCTTCCCTGTACCGTAGTCTTCAACACTATGCTACTCTTCACCAACTACGAGGCTTCCCTGTACCGTAGTCTTCAACACTATGCTACTCTTCACCAACTACGAGGCTTCCCTGTACCGTAGTCTTCAACACTATGCTACTCTTCACCAACTACGAGGCTTCCCTGTACCGTAGTCTTCAACACTATGCTACTCTTCACCAACTACGAGGCTTCCCTGTACCGTAGTCTTCAACACTATGCTACTCTTCACCAACTACGAGGCTTCCCTGTACCGTAGTCTTCAACACTATGCTACTCTTCACCAACTACGAGGCTTCCCTGTACCGTAGTCTTCAACACTATGCTACTCTTCACCAACTACGAGGCTTCCCTGTACCGTAGTCTTCAACACTATGCTACTCTTCACCAACTACGAGGCTTCCCTGTACCGTAGTCTTCAACACTATGCTACTCTTCACCAACTACGAGGCTGAGGGACTCATTACCTCATTATAATGTGAAGATGAGGTAATGACTCCCTGTACCGTAGTCTTCAACACTATGCTACTCTTCACCAACTACGAGGCTGAGGGACTCATTACCTCATTATAATGTGAAGATGAGGTAATGACTCCCTGTACCGTAGTCTTCAACACTATGCTACTCTTCACCAACTACGAGGCTGAGGGACTCATTACCTCATTATAATGTGAAGATGAGGTAATGACTCCCTGTACCGTAGTCTTCAACACTATGCTACTCTTCACCAACTACGAGGCTTCCCTGTACCGTAGTCTTCAACACTATGCTACTCTTCACCAACTACGAGGCTTCCCTGTACCGTAGTCTTCAACACTATGCTACTCTTCACCAACTACGAGGCTTCCCTGTACCGTAGTCTTCAACACTATGCTACTCTTCACCAACTACGAGGCTTCCCTGTACCGTAGTCTTCAACACTATGCTACTCTTCACCAACTACGAGGCTTCCCTGTACCGTAGTCTTCAACACTATGCTACTCTTCACCAACTACGAGGCTTCCCTGTACCGTAGTCTTCAACACTATGCTACTCTTCACCAACTACGAGGCTTCCCTGTACCGTAGTCTTCAACACTATGCTACTCTTCACCAACTACGAGGCTTCCCTGTACCGTAGTCTTCAACACTATGCTACTCTTCACCAACTACGAGGCTTCCCTGTACCGTAGTCTTCAACACTATGCTACTCTTCACCAACTACGAGGCTTCCCTGTACCGTAGTCTTCAACACTATGCTACTCTTCACCAACTACGAGGCTTCCCTGTACCGTAGTCTTCAACACTATGCTACTCTTCACCTACTACGAGGCTTCCCTGTACCGTAGTCTTCAACACTATGCTACTCTTCACCAACTACGAGGCTTCCCTGTACCGTAGTCTTCAACACTATGCTACTCTTCACCAACTACGAGGCTTCCCTGTACCGTAGTCTTCAACACTATGCTACTCTTCACCAACTACGAGGCTTCCCTGTACCGTAGTCTTCAACACTATGCTACTCTTCACGAACTACGAGGCTTCCCTGTACCGTAGTCTTCAACACTATGCTACTCTTCACCAACTACGAGGCTGACGGACTCATTACCTCATCTTTTATATATAATTCATCATTCACATAATGTCGTTGTATTATACTGACAAAGTCACTGGATGGCGAAACTTCTAAAAAATTAAGATACCCAGATGTTGTACTTCTGTCTGATTCTTTATTTTCTCGGTATTATATACCATTCATGTGCAGCCTGGGTATCTTCATTCTGAGGACATTTCGCCAACTAGTTCTTTTAACAATTCAATACAGATATTATGTGAAGATGTTGAAAGTGTAGACAGTTGAAGACGAGGTAATCAGTCCCTCAACGTACTTCCACTAGTGGGGTCCCGCCCACTGTGACGATACCTTCAACTGCTGCACTTCATCTAACCCTTTTTGTGGCACTGGTAAACATGCTAATATCGCTAATTTATTCCCACGTTAATGTCATTCAAGTACAGAGTAAATAACGAGGGACTCAGGACTCACCGCTGCAATACTACTAGTAACTAGTTACCCTTCTGATTTAATTGTCTTCAATTACCGGCTCCATCAAATTTCCCACAATTTAGGATAGGCTGATTGATTGTAAGTGGAAACTAAAAACAGATCTCCCAATTGGTAAATACTGTACGTATCACATTTGCCTTTTTGTTCAGATAACTGTTACGTTACCCGTTTATAGTAACTTACTGAAGGAATTCATAAATCCTTTCTTATAGTCGTTTACAACCATTACAAACAATTCTTCAGGACTCGGTGGGGTTCACTGGATATAAATCTGGTGATGGAGCAGGTGGCTGGGGCGCTGACCCCTGGAACACCCTCCAGGCACACACCTTCCAGGTAGTCTGGAAACCATGTCATTAGGAGCTGGTCTCTTGCTTTATTATTTAATACACACATACCTACCACCAAGATTTCAGGTAACTGCCTGGTCAACCAGACTGTTGCTGTTTGCGGCTGGCTGGCCCACATATCCATCTCAGGCTGGCTGATCTGGCACTGTGTGGAGGTAGTGATCTAAATTCACCTTGAATGCTTCAACACTTGTTCCAGCAGTGTTTCTGATATCTACTGATGTTACTATGAGCTATCTTAGCCAACCACTACACACCACTACACGTCACGGTACCACTACACGCCACGTCACGGTACCACTACACGCCACGTCACGGCACCACTACACGCCACGTCACGACACAGCACCACTACACGCCACGTCACGTCACGGTACCACTACACGCCACGTCACGGTACCACTACACGCCACGTCACGTCACGTCACCACTACACGTCACGTCACGTCACGGCACCACTACGCGCCACGTCCCGTCACGGCACCACAACACGCCACGTCACGTCACCACTACACTCCGTCACGACGTCACGGCTCTACTACATGCCACGTCACGTCACGGAACCACTACACTCCACGTTACGAGGTCACGGCACCACTACACACCACGTCACGACGTCACGGCACCACTACACACCACGTCAAGACGCCACGGCACCACTACACGCCACGTCCCGTCACGGCACCACAACACGCCACGTCACGTCACGGCACCACTACACTCCACGTCACGACGTCACGGTTCTACTACATGCCACGTCACGTCACCACTATGCGTCACGTCACGGAACCACTACACTTCACGTTACGTCACGGCACCACTACACACCACGTCACGTCACCGCGTCTCATAACCCGTAGTGTGAAAATTAAAATCCATAATGAATACCCGAGCCCGTGGAGTGGAGGGACGCCTACGTGGGTGTCCACCAGCAGCGTCCAGACTCAGCTGGGCACCACCGGCAGCGTCCAGACACAGCTGGGCACCACCAGTAGCGTCCAGACACAGTTGGACACCACCGGCAGCGTCCAGACACAGCTGGGCACCACCAGTAGCGTCCAGACACAGCTGGACACCACCAGCAGCGTCCAGACACAGCTGGGCACCACCAGCAGCGTCCAGACACAGCTGGGCACCACCAGCAGCGTCCAGACACAGCTGGGCACCACCAGTAGCGTCCAGACACAGCTGGACACCACCAGCAGCGTCCAGACACAGCTGGACACCACCAGCAGCGTCCAGACACAGCTGGGCACCACCAGTAGCGTCCAGACACAGCTGGACACCACCAGCAGCGTCCAGACACAGCTGGACACCACCAGCAGCGTCCAGACACAGCTGGACACCACCAGCAGCGTCCAGACACAGCTGGACACCACCAGTAGCGTCCAGACACAGCTGGGCACCACCAGTAGCGTCCAGACACAGCTGGACACCACCAGCAGCGTCCAGACACAGCTGGGCACCACCAGTAGCGTCCAGACACAGCTGGGCACCACCAGTAGCGTCCAGACACAGCTGGACACCACCAGTAGCGTCCAGACACAGCTGGGCACCACCAGTAGCGTCCAGACACAGCTGGACACCACCAGCAGCGTCCAGACACAGCTGGACACCACCAGTAGCGTCCAGACACAGCTGGACACCACCAGCAGCGTCCAGACACAGCTGGGCACCACCAGCAGCGTCCAGACACAGCTGGGCACCACCAGCAGTGTCCAGACACAGCTGGGCACCACCAGCAGCGTCCAGACACAGCTGGGCACCACCAGCAGCGTCCAGACACAGCTGGACACCACCAGCAGCGTCCAGACACAGCTGGGCACCACCAGTAGCGTCCAGACACAGCTGGGCACCACCAGTAGCGTCCAGACACAGCTGGACACCACCAGTAGCGTCCAGACACAGCTGGGCACCACCAGTAGCGTCCAGACACAGCTGGGCACCACCAGTAGCGTCCAGACACAGCTGGGCACCACCAGTAGCGTCCAGACACAGCTGGGCACCACCAGTAGCGTCCAGACACAGCTGGGCACCACCAGCAGCGTCCAGACACAGCTGGACACCACCAGCAGCGTCCAGACACAGCTGGGCACCACCAGTAGCGTCCAGACACAGCTGGGCACCACCAGTAGCGTCCAGACACAGCTGGACACCACCAGTAGCGTCCAGACACAGCTGGGCACCACCAGTAGCGTCCAGACACAGCTGGACACCACCAGCAGCGTCCAGACACAGCTGGACACCACCAGTAGCGTCCAGACACAGCTGGACACCACCAGCAGCGTCCAGACACAGCTGGGCACCACCAGCAGCGTCCAGACACAGCTGGACACCACCAGCAGCGTCCAGACACAGCTGGGCACCACCAGTAGCGTCCAGACACAGCTGGGCACCACCAGCAGCGTCCAGACACAGCTGGACACCACCAGCAGCGTCCAGACACAGCTGGACACCACCAGCAGCGTCCAGACACAGCTGGACACCACCAGCAGCGTCCAGACACAGCTGGGCACCACCAGCAGCGTCCAGACACAGCTGGGCACCACCAGCAGCGTCCAGACACAGCTGGACACCACCAGCAGCGTCCAGACACAGCTGGACACCACCAGCAGCGTCCAGACACAGCTGGGCACCACCAGCAGCGTCCAGACACAGCTGGACACCACCAGCAGCGTCCAGACACAGCTGGGCACCACCAGTAGCGTCCAGACACAGCTGGGCACCACCAGCAGCAGCGTCCAGACACAGCTGGACACCACCAGCAGCGTCCAGACACAGCTGGACACCACCAGCAGCGTCCAGACACAGCTGGGCACCACCAGTAGCGTCCAGACACAGCTGGGCACCACCAGCAGCGTCCAGACACAGCTGGACACCACCAGCAGCGTCCAGACACAGCTGGGCACCACCAGCAGCGTCCAGACACAGCTGGACACCACCAGTAGCGTCCAGACACAGCTGGACACCACCAGTAGCGTCCAGACACAGCTGGACACCACCAGTAGCGTCCAGACACAGCTGGGCACCACCAGCAGCGTCCAGACACAGCTGGACACCACCAGCAGCGTCCAGACACAGCTGGGCACCACCAGTAGCGTCCAGACACAGCTGGGCACCACCAGCAGCGTCCAGACACAGCTGGACACCACCAGCAGCGTCCAGACACAGCTGGGCACCACCAGTAGCGTCCAGACACAGCTGGGCACCACCAGCAGCGTCCAGACACAGCTGGACACCACCAGCAGCGTCCAGACACAGCTGGGCACCACCAGTAGCGTCCAGACACAGCTGGGCACCACCAGCAGCGTCCAGACACAGCTGGACACCACCAGCAGCGTCCAGACACAGCTGGGCACCACCAGTAGCGTCCAGACACAGCTGGGCACCACCAGCAGCGTCCAGACACAGCTGGACACCACCAGCAGCGTCCAGACACAGCTGGACACCACCAGCAGCGTCCAGACACAGCTGGACACCACCAGCAGCGTCCAGACACAGCTGGGCACCACCAGTAGCGTCCAGACACAGCTGGGCACCACCAGTAGCGTCCAGACACAGCTGGGCACCACCAGCAGCGTCCAGACACAGCTGGACACCACCAGCAGCGTCCAGACACAGCTGGACACCACCAGCAGCGTCCAGACACAGCTGGACACCACCAGCAGCGTCCAGACACAGCTGGGCACCACCAGCAGCGTCCAGACACAGCTGGACACCACCAGCAGCGTCCAGACACAGCTGGACACCACCAGTAGCGTCCAGACACAGCTGGGCACCACCAGCAGCGTCCAGACACAGCTGGACACCACCAGCAGCGTCCAGACACAGCTGGGCACCACCAGCAGCGTCCAGACACAGCTGGACACCACCAGCAGCGTCCAGACACAGCTGGACACCACCAGCAGCGTCCAGACACAGCTGGACACCACCAGCAGCGTCCAGACACAGCTGGGCACCACCAGTAGCGTCCAGACACAGCTGGGCACCACCAGCAGCGTCCAGACACAGCTGGGCACCACCAGCAGCGTCCAGACACAGCTGGACACCACCAGCAGCGTCCAGACACAGCTGGACACCACCAGCAGCGTCCAGACACAGCTGGACACCACCAGCAGCGTCCAGACACAGCTGGGCACCACCAGCAGCGTCCAGACACAGCTGGACACCACCAGCAGCGTCCAGACACAGCTGGACACCACCAGTAGCGTCCAGACACAGCTGGGCACCACCAGCAGCGTCCAGACACAGCTGGACACCACCAGCAGCGTCCAGACACAGCTGGACACCACCAGCAGCGTCCAGACACAGCTGGGCACCACCAGCAGCGTCCAGACACAGCTGGACACCACCAGCAGCGTCCAGACACAGCTGGACACCACCAGCAGCGTCCAGACACAGCTGGGCACCACCAGCAGTGTGAAGGAAGATGGTAATACAGAAAACAGTGTTGGAGATAATTCGTGTGTGTGTGTGTGTGTGTGTGTGTGTGTGTGTGTGTGTGTGTGTGTGTGTGTGTGTGTGTGTGTGTGTGTGTGTGTGTGTGTGTGTGTGTGTGTGTGTGTGTGTTGTCTGTGTGTGTGTGTGTTGTGTGTGTGTGTGTGTGTGTGTGTGTGTGTGTGTGTGTGTGTGTGTGTGTGTGTGTGTGTGTGTGTGTGTGTGTGTGTGTGTGTGTGTGTGTGTGTGTGTGTGTAATGCATGACTGTCTTGCCTGTGTGTTCTGTCATGTAACGTGGTCAGGTTCGGAAGTTTAGCTTTCCTCACTGATCATTCTTCTTATACTTATACATTCTTTATCAGTAGTGTCAGCCTGAGCTGGCAGACTGCAGTAGTGTCAGCCTGAGCTGGCAGACTGCAGTAGTGTCAGCCTGAGCTGGCAGACTGCAGTAGTGTCAGCCTGAGCTGGCAGACTGCAGTAGTGTCAGCCTGAGCTGGCAGACTGCAGTAGTGTCAGCCTGAGCTGGCAGACTGCAGTAGTGTCAGCCTGAGCTGGCAGACTGCAGTAGTGTCAGCCTGAGCTGGCAGACTGCAGTAGTGTCAGCCTGAGCTGGCAGACTGCAGTAGTGTCAGCCTGAGCTGGCAGACTGCAGTAGTGTCAGCCTGAGCTGGCAGACTGCAGTAGTGTCAGCCTGAGCTGGTAGACTGCAGTAGTGTCAGCCTGAGCTGGCAGACTGCAGCAGTGTCAGCCTGAGCTGGTAGACTGCAGTAGTGTCAGCCTGAGCTGGCAGACTGCAGTAGTGTCAGCCTGAGCTGGCAGACTGCAGTAGTGTCAGCCTGAGCTGGCAGACTGCAGTAGTGTCAGCCTGAGCTGGTAGACTGCAGTAGTGTCAGCCTGAGCTGGCAGACTGCAGTAGTGTCAGCCTGAGCTGGCAGACTGCAGTAGTGTCAGCCTGAGCTGGCAGACTGCAGTAGCGTCAGCCTGAGCTGGCAGACTGCAGTAGTGTCAGCCTGAGCTGGCAGACTGCAGTAGTGTCAGCCTGAGCTGGCAGACTGCAGCAGTGTCAGCCTGAGCTGGCAGACTGCAGCAGTGTCAGCCTGAGCTGGCAGACTGCAGCAGTGTCAGCCTGAGCTGGCAGATTGCAGCAGTGTCAGCCTGAGCTGGCAGACTGCAGTAGTGTCAGCCTGAGCTCGTAGACTGCAGTAGTGTCAGCCTGAGCTGGCAGACTGCAGTAGTGTCAGCCTGAGCTGGCAGACTGCAGTAGTGTCAGCCTGAGCTGGCAGACTGCAGTAGTGTCAGCCTGAGCTGGCAGACTGCAGTAGTGTCAGCCTGAGCTGGCAGACTGCAGTAGTGTCAGCCTGAGCTGGCAGACTGCAGCAGTGTCAGCCTGAGCTGGCAGACTGCAGCAGTGTCAGCCTGAGCTGGCAGACTGCAGCAGTGTCAGCCTGAGCTGGCAGACTGCAGTAGTGTCAGCCTGAGCTCGTAGACTGCAGTAGTGTCAGAATGAGCTGGCAGACTGCAGTAGTGTCAGCCTGAGCTGACAGACTGCAGTAGTGTCAGCCTGAGCTGGCAGACTGCAGTAGTGTCAGCCTGAGCTGGCAGACTGCAGTAGTGTCAGCCTGAGCTGGCAGACTGCAGTAGTGTCAGCCTGAGCTGGCAGACTGCAGTAGTGTCAGCCTGAGCTGGCAGACTGCAGTAGTGTCAGCCTGAGCTGGCAGACTGCAGTAGTGTCAGCCTGAGCTGGCAGACTGCAGTAGTGTCAGCCTGAGCTGGCAGACTGCAGTAGTGTCAGCCTGAGCTGGCAGACTGCAGTAGTGTCAGCCTGAGCTGGCAGACTGCAGTAGTGTCAGCCTGAGCTGGCAGACTGCAGGAGTGTCAGCCTGAGCTGGTAGACTGCAGTAGTGTCAGCCTGAGCTTGCAGACTGCAGTAGTGTCAGCCTGAGCTGGCAGACTGCAGTAGTGTCAGCCTGAGCTGGCAGACTGCAGTAGTGTCAGCCTGAGCTGGTAGACTGCAGTAGTGTCAGCCTGAGCTGGCAGACTGCAGTAGTGTCAGCCTGAGCTGGCAGACTGCAGTAGTGTCAGCCTGAGCTGGCAGACTGCAGTAGTGTCAGCCTGAGCTGGCAGACAGCAGTAGTGTCAGCCTGAGCTGGCAGACTGCAGTAGTGTCAGCCTGAGCTGGCAGACTGCAGTAGTGTCAGCCTGAGCTGGTAGACTGCAGTAGTGTCAGCCTGAGCTGGCAGACTGCAGTAGTGTCAGCCTGAGCTGGCAGACTGCAGTAGTGTCAGCCTGAGCTGGCAGACTGCAGTAGTGTCAGCCTGAGCTGGCAGACTGCAGTAGTGTCAGCCTGAGCTGGCAGACTGCAGTAGTGTCAGCCTGAGCTGGCAGACTGCAGTAGTGTCAGCCTGAGCTGGCAGACTGCAGTAGTGTCAGCCTGAGCTGGCAGACTGCAGTAGTGTCAGCCTGAGCTGGCAGACTGCAGTAGTGTCAGCCTGAGCTGGCAGACTGCAGTAGTGTCAGCCTGAGCTGGCAGACTGCAGTAGTGTCAGCCTGAGCTGGCAGACTGCAGTAGTGTCAGCCTGAGCTGGCAGACTGCAGTAGTGTCAGCCTGAGCTGGCAGACTGCAGTAGTGTCAGCCTGAGCTGGCAGACTGCAGTAGTGTCAGCCTGAGCTGGCAGACTGCAGTAGTGTCAGCCTGAGCTGGCAGACTGCAGTAGTGTCAGCCTGAGCTGGCAGACTGCAGTAGTGTCAGCCTGAGCTGGCAGACTGCAGTAGTGTCAGCCTGAGCTGGCAGACTGCAGTAGTGTCAGCCTGAGCTGGCAGACTGCGGTCCGACAATAAGTATTCCATTAAAGATTCGTCAGCTTCAAAGGTTTCCTTCCAGCAGAACTGCAGTTACTATCACCTGACAACTACCATCTTCCAGCAGAGCTGCAGTTACTATCACCTGACAACTACCATCTTCCAGCAGAGCTGCAGTTACTATCACCTGACAACTACCATCTTCCAGCAGAGCTGCAGTTACTATCACCTGACAACTACCATCTTCCAGCAGAGCTGCAGTTACTATCACCTGACAACTACCATCTTCCAGCAGAGCTGCAGTTACTATCACCTGACAACTACTATCTTCCAGCAGAACTGCAGTTACTATCACCTGACAACTACCATCTTCCAGCAGAGCTGCAGTTACTATCACCTGACAACTACCATCTTCCAGCAGAGCTGCAGTTACTATCACCTGACAACTACCATCTTCCAGCAGAGCTGCAGTTACTATCACCTGACAACTACCATCTTCCAGCAGAGCTGCAGTTACTATCACCTGACAACTACCATCTTCCAGCACCTGACAACTACCATCTTCCAGAACTGCAGTTACTATCACCTGACAACTACCATCTTCCAGCAGAACTGCAGTTACTATCACCTGACAACTACCATCTTCCAGCAGAGCTGCAGTTACTATTACCTGACAACTACCATCTTCCAGCAGAGCTGCAGTTACTATCACCTGACAACTACCATCTTCCAGCAGAGCTGCAGTTACTATCACCTGACAACTACTATCTTCCAGCAGAACTGCAGTTACTATCACCTGACAACTACCATCTTCCAGCAGAACTGCAGTTACTATCACCTGACAACTACTATCTTCCAGCAGAGCTGCAGTTACTATCACCTGACAACTACCATCTTCCAGCAGAGCTGCAGTTACTATCACCTGACAACTACCATCTTCCAGCAGAGCTGCAGTTACTATCACCTGACAACTACCATCTTCCAGCAGAGCTGCAGTTACTATCACCTGACAACTACCATCTTCCAGCAGAGCTGCAGTTACTATCACCTGACAACTACCATCTTCCAGCAGAACTGCAGTTACTATCACCTGACAACTACCATCTTCCAGCAGAGCTGCAGTTACTATCACCTGACAACTACCATCTTCCAGCAGAGCTGCAGTTACTATCACCTGACAACTACCATCTTCCAGCAGAGCTGCAGTTACTATCACCTGACAACTACTATCTTCCAGCAGAGCTGCAGTTACTATCACCTGACAACTACCATCTTCCAGCAGAGCTGCAGTTACTATCACCTGACAACTACCATCTTCCAGCAGAGCTGCAGTTACTATCACCTGACAATTACCATCTTCCAGCAGAGCTGCAGTTACTATCACCTGACAACTAGAGAGAGAGAGAGAGAGCGAGAGAGAGATTGAGAGAGAGATTGAGAGAGAGATTGAGAGATTGAGAGAGAGAGAGAGAGAGAGAGAGAGAGAGAGAGAGAGAGAGAGAGAGAGAGAGATTGAGAGAGAGATTGAGAGAGAGATTGAGAGAGAGATTGAGAGAGAGAGAGAGAGAGAGAGAGAGAGAGAGAGAGAGAGAGAGAGAGAGAGAGAGAGAGAGAGAGAGAGAGAAAGTTATTGATATATCTAGGTATACACAATATTATTTGTATTTAGAGTTAGTGGCTGGATGGCGAGGCGTCTACGATAGGGATGCCCGGGTGTTGCGCATGTGTCTTAATTTTATCTTGTTGGTATTATATACCATTCTTGTACTACTACTACTGCTACCACCACCTCTTCCTGCCTATATATAGCCGTCCTGCTCCACTTCTGGTTAGTGTGACTTTGTCAATGGTCCAAGTCGGACCGAAACGTCGTCGTAAGCTTCTCTCTTTTATGTGCGGGTTATTTGTGTATCGTTCCAGTCACGGTATTGTGCCTTTTTTTGTTATTTAGAGGGACTGACTGGGTGGATGAGTGAATGAGTGGGTGGGTGAGTGAATGAGTGGGTGGGTGAGTGAATGAGTGGGTGGATGAGTGAATGAGTGGGTGGATGAGTGAATGAGTGGGTGGATGAGTGAATGAGTGGGTGGATGAATGAGTGGGTGGATGAGTGAATGAGTGGGTGGATGAGTGAATGAGTGGGTGGGTGAGTGAATGATTGGGTGGATGAGTGAATGAGTGGGTGGGTGAGTGAATGAGTGGGTGGATGAGTGAATGAGTGGGTGGGTGAGTGAATGAGTGGGTGGATGAGTGAATGAGTGGGTGGGTGAGTGAATGATTGGGTGGATGAGTGAATGAGTGGGTGGATGAGTGAATGAGTGGGTGGATGAGTGAATGAGTGGGTGGATGAGTGAATGAGTGGGTGGATGAGTGAATGAGTGGGTGGGTGAGTGAATGAGTGGGTGGATGAGTGAATGAGTGGGTGGATGAGTGAATGAGTGGGTGGATGAGTGAATGAGTGGGTGGATGAATGAGTGGGTGGATGAGTGAATGAGTGGGTGGATGAGTGAATGAGTGGGTGGATGAGTGAATGAGTGGGTGGGTGAGTGAATGAGTGGGTGGGTGAGTGAATGAGTGGGTGGATGAGTGAATGAGTGGGTGGATGAGTGAATGAGTGGGTGGATGAGTGAATGAGTGGGTGGATGAGTGAATGAGTGGGTGGGTGAGTGAATGAGTGGGTGGGTGAGTGAATGATTGGGT
The DNA here is from genome assembly GCF_038502225.1 of Cherax quadricarinatus. Classification (NCBI taxonomy): domain Eukaryota; kingdom Metazoa; phylum Arthropoda; class Malacostraca; order Decapoda; family Parastacidae; genus Cherax; species Cherax quadricarinatus. Next base: position 7,522,281 of record NC_091363.1, read on the forward strand.
GGATGAGTGAATGAGTGGGTGGGTGAGTGAATGAGTGGGTGGATGAGTGAATGAGTGGGTGGATGAGTGAATGAGTGGGTGGATGAGTGAATGAGTGGGTGGGTGAGTGAATGATTGGGTGGATGAGTGAATGAGTGGGTGGGTGAGTGAATGAGTGGGTGGATGAGTGAATGAGTGGGTGGGTGAGTGAATGATTGGGTGGATGAGTGAATGAGTGGGTGGGTGAGTGAATGATTGGGTGGATGAGTGAATGAGTGGGTGGATGAGTGAATGAGTGGGTGGATGAGTGAATGAGTGGGTGGATGAGTGAATGAGTGGGTGGGTGAGTGAATGAGTGAATGATTGGGTGGATGAGTGAATGAGTGGGTGGATGAGTGAATGAGTGGGTGGATGAGTGAATGAGTGGGTGGGTGAGTGAATGATTGGGTGGATGAGCGAATGAGTGGGTGGGTGAGTGAATGAGTGAATGAGTGGATGGATGAGTGAATGATTGGGTGGATGAGTGAATGAGTGGGTGGGTGAGTGAATGATTGGGTGAATGAGTGGGTGGGTGAGTGAATGATTGGGTGGATGAGTGAATGATTGAGTGGATGAGTGAATGAGTGGGTGGGTGAGTGAATGATTGGGTGGATGAGTGAATGATTGGGTGGATGAGTGAATGAGTGGGTGGGTGAGTGAATGATTGGGTGGATGAGTGAATGAGTGGGTGGATGAGTGAATGAGTGGGTGGGTGAGTGAATGAGTGGGTGGGTGAGTGAATGATTGGGTGGATGAGTGAATGATTGGGTGGATGAGTGAATGAGTGGGTGGGTGAGTGAATGATTGGGTGGGTGAGTGAATGATTGGGTGGATGAGTGAATGATTGGGTGGATGAGTGAATGAGTGGGTGGGTGAGTGAATGATTGGGTGGATGAGTGAATGATTGGGTGGATGAGTGAATGAGTGGGTGGGTGAGTGAATGATTGGGTGGATGAGTGAATGAGTGGGTGGATGAGTGAATGAGTGGGTGGGTGAGTGAATGATTGGGTGAGTGAATGAGTGGGTGGATGAGTGAATGAGTGGGTGGATGAGTGAATGAGTGGGTGGGTGAGTGAATGAGTGGGTGGATGAGTGAATGAGTGGGTGAGTGAATGAGTGGGTGGATGAGTGAATGAGTGGGTGGATGAGTGAATGAGTGGGTGGGTGAGTGAATGAGTGGGTGGATGAGTGAATGAGTGGGTGGATGAGTGAATGAGTGGGTGGGTGAGTGAATGATTGGGTGGGTGAGTGAATGATTGGGTGGGTGAGTGAATGATTGGGTGGGTGAGTGAATGAGTGGGTGGGTGAGTGAATGAGTGGGTGGGTGAGTGAATGAGTGGGTGGATGAGTGGGTGGGTGAGTGAATGAGTGGGTGGATGAGTGAATGAGTGGGTGGGTGAGTGAATGAGTGGGTGGGTGAGTGAATGATTGGGTGGGTGAGTGAATGATTGGGTGGGTGAGTGAATGATTGGGTGGGTGAGTGGGTGGGTGAGTGTATGATTGGGTGGGTGAGTGAATGATTGGGTGGGTGAGTGAATGATTGGGTGGGTGAGTGAATGAGTGGGTGGGTGAGTGAATGAGTGGGTGGGTGAGTGAATGATTGGGTGGGTGAGTGAATGATTGGGTGGGTGAGTGAATGAGTGGGTGGATGAGTGAATGAGTGGGTGGGTGAGTGAATGATTGGGTGGGTGAGTGAATGAGTGGGTGAATGAGTGGGTGGATGAGTGAATGAGTGGGTGAGTGAGTGCGCTACTCAGTATTGTTGGTGGGAAGCCTTACGAGAAGGTGGACAGCAAAGCAGGTGGGAAGCCTTGTGACTGAGAAGGTTGTGGGTGTTAGTAAGAGTGTTGGGTGGGTGTTAATAAGTGTTGGGTGGGTGTTAGTAAGAGTGTTGGGTGGATGTTAGTAAGAGTGTTGGGTGGGTGTTAATAAGTATTGGGTGGGTGTTAGTAAGAGTGTTGGGTGGGTGTTAGTAAGAGTGTTGGGTGGGTGTTAGTAAGAGTGTTGGGTGGGTGTTAGTAAGAGTGTTGGGTGGGTGTTAGTAAGAGTGTTGGGTGGGTGTTAGTAAGAGTGTTGGGTGGGTGTTAATAAGTGTTGGGTGGGTGTTAGTAAGAGTGTTGGGTGGATGTTAGTAAGAGTGTTGGGTGGGTGTTAATAAGTATTGGGTGGGTGTTAGTAAGAGTGTTGGGTGGGTGTTAGTAAGAGTACTGGGCGGGTGTTAGCAAGAGTGTTGGGTGGGTGTTAGTAAGAGTGTTGGGTGGGTGTTAGTAAGAGTGTTGGGTGGGTGTTAGTAAGAGTGTTGGGTGGGTGTTAATAAGTGTTGGGTGGGTGTTAGTAAGAGTGTTGGGTGGGTGTTAGTAAGAGTGTTGGGTGGGTGTTAGTAAGAGTAATGGGCGGGTGTTAGCAAGAGTTTTGGTTGGGTATAACTTAACAAATCTTGAGAACAATTATATTGCAGAGGTGTGAGCTTGGCCCAGACCTCTGCAACACAAGAAGTCACTGTGTGGCGAATAGTTTCCAGAATAAAGATACCCAGATGTTGCACATGTGTCTCATTTATCAACTTGTCGGTTTTGTAAAGCATTTACTCCGGTGTGTAGTGTAGCATAACAGGTTACAGTGTGAGAGAGTCAGCAGGAGGCAGAACGACACACTCCTCTGCTCAGGAGATCACGCCATTTTTTGGGGGGGTGGATGGTGAAAATTGCGCCTCTCATTCGTTTTTTCCAAACACTGCCTACAGACACCCCAAGCATAAAATTTGCACAATTCTGCTTTCTGTTGGTTGAGATTTTATTTGGCTGGGTTGCCAACTGGTGTAGATTCTAGACGTGTACCACCTGCACCAACACCATCTTTAGTAACACCATCGGAGCCAGCAACACCTCCAACCAGTTGAAAACTAGCTAGTATTACTAGACCTATACCCCCTCGCTGAGAAACACTAGAGCCAGCAGCAACACCACCAGATGAAACACTGTTTCGCATCACTGAATCAGCCCTCTTTGCGGTGTTCTGTAATTGTGTTTCATTCCCATCTGTGTTACTTTGCAGTTGTATTTCTGGCACAACTGTACTATGTAGCATGTGTTTCTTTTTTACTTGTTCTATGCGTGTGTTTCTGACCCCCCTCCCCCCCCCTTCCATTATTCTGCCTCTGCGTCACTGGTGCTTCCCATAGTTCTTCACTTTCCTAACTCTTATGTAAATCTGGTAACTTCTCCTGGAAGGATGTGTTGTGTGTTACTGTCACTGACTATACTTGTAACACTTTCCCACAGTCTCTTGTCTGCTGGTGTATTCTACACTTGTAACACTCTCCCACAGTCTCTTGTCTGCTGGTGTATTCTACACTTGTAACACTGTCCCACAGTCTCTTGTCTGCTGGTGTATTCTACACTTGTAACACTCTCCCACAGTCTCTTGTCTGCTGGTGTATTCTACACTTGCAACACTCTCCCACAGTCTCTTGTCTGCTGGTGTATTCTACACTTGCAACACTCTCCCACAGTCTCTTGTCTGCTGGTGTATTCTACACTTGCAACACTCTCCCACAGTCTCTTGTCTGCTGGTGTATTCTACACTTGCAACACTCTCCCACAGTCTCTTGTCTGCTGGTGTATTCTACACTTGCAACACTCTCCCACAGTCTCTTGTCTGCTGGTGTATTCTACACTTGCAACACTCTCCCACAGTCTCTTGTCTGCTGGTGTATTCTACACTTGCAACACTCTCCCACAGTCTCTTGTCTGCTGGTGTATTCTACACTTGCAACACTCTCCCACAGTCTCTTGTCTGCTGGTGTATTCTACACTTGCAACACTCTCCCACAGTCTCTTGTCTGCTGGTGTATTCTACACTTGCAACACTCTCCCACAGTCTCTTGTCTGCTGGTGTATTCTACACTTGCAACACTCTCCCACAGTCTCTTGTCTGCTGGTGTATTCTACACTTGCAACACTCTCCCACAGTCTCTTGTCTGCTGGTGTATTCTACACTTGCAACACTCTCCCACAGTCTCTTGTCTGCTGGTGTATTCTACACTTGCAACACTCTCCCACAGTCTCTTGTCTGCTGTACTCTACACTTGCAACACTCTCCCACAGTCTCTTGTCTGCTGGTGTACTCTACACTTGTAACACTCTCCCACAGTCTCTTGTCTGCTGGTGTACTCTACACTTGTAACACTCTCCCACAGTCTCTTGTCTGCTGGTGTACTCTACACTTGTAACACTCTCCCACAGTCTCTTGTCTGCTGGTGTATTCTACACTTGTAACACTCTCCCACAGTCTCTTGTCTGCTGGTGTATTCTACACTTGTAACACTCTCCCACAGTCTCTTGTCTGCTGGTGTATTCTACACTTGTAACACTCTCCCACAGTCTCTTGTCTGCTGGTGTACTCTACACTTGTAACACTCTCCCACAGTCTCTTGTCTGCTGGTGTATTCTACACTTGCAACACTCTCCCACAGTCTCTTGTCTGCTGGTGTATTCTACACTTGCAACACTCTCCCACAGTCTCTTGTCTGCTGGTGTATTCTACACTTGCAACACTCTCCCACAGTCTCTTGTCTGCTGGTGTACTCTACACTTGTAACACTCTCCCACAGTCTCTTGTCTGCTGGTGTATTCTACACTTGTAACACTCTCCCACAGTCTCTTGTCTGCTGGTGTACTCTACACAACACTCTCCCACAGTCTCTTGTCTGCTGGTGTATTCTACACTTGCAACACTCTCCCACAGTCTCTTGTCTGCTGGTGTATTCTACACTTGCAACACTCTCCCACAGTCTCTTGTCTGCTGGTGTATTCTACACTTGCAACACTCTCCCACAGTCTCTTGTCTGCTGGTGTATTCTACACTTGCAACACTCTCCCACAGTCTCTTGTCTGCTGGTGTATTCTACACTTGCAACACTCTCCCACAGTCTCCCTTGTATGTCTGGGTGATCTAAGAGCAGTGTTACATACAGAAGATTGTGTTACTGTGCCAAAGCTGGGCGGGAACGAGTCTTGTGATCGACTTCTAAGTTTTAGCGCTAGAGCGTCATACTGAGCGGCACCAATGTTATACAAGGGGGCTTTATGACCTATTATTCACTGATTTTATTAATAAAAATTTAGTAATATTTTAGATCTAGTATGTTGGTAGACAAGAACCACCCAGGCAGGTACTACCGTCCTGCCGAGTGTGAAACAGAAACCTGTAACCGTTTTACATGATGGTAGGATTACTGGTATCCTTTCTTCTGTCTCATAAACAATCTGGATAACGGGTACATCTTGCTACTTCTACTTACACTTGGGTCACACTACACAGGTATGCACATGCATATATATACATAAACACATCTAAGTTTTTCTTCTTTTTCTTAATAGTTCTTGTTCTTTATTTCCTTTATTCTCCATGGGGAAGTGGAAAAGAATCTTTCCTTCGTAAGCCATGCATGTCTTATGAGATGACTAAAATGCCGGGAGCAGTGGGCTAGTAACCCCGTCTCCTGTAGAAAATACTAAACAAGAAAAACGTTATAATCAGGCTGGACTCGAGTCCTGGAGATGGGAAGTACATTGCCGACACTCTGAAGGACGGGTGTTAATGTTGCAGTTTCATAACTGTAGTGTAAGTGTGCTTCTTGCTAGACACTGATGGAGTGAATGATTCAAGTTTTTCTTTTTCGGGCCATTTACCAAACTGCGGCAGGCCAGGATTCCACCCCACGACGCACTCCCGCCTCATGAGGCCACACAACGTACATGTCACCTTACCATCCGAGTCATCGATCCTACAAACATGAGCCTAGCGAACTAGGCTTGTTTCATGTTGCGAGGACACTCGCGGCAGATGTATGTTCAAGGATTAATTTCAGCCTCCCTCTGTTTGAATACCCGCCTCACAAGCAGTCTATATAGCAATGAAACCACGAAACAAGTGCTTTCATTGTATATATATATATATATATATATATATATATATATATATATATATATATATATATATATATATATATATATATATATATATATATATATTACACACACATGGAGTGACTACCACTCTCACATCACCAGTTTCCTAGGATAATTATGTTGGTCACCCTCGGATAGTTCTGGTGGTCACCTTGGATAGACTTGGTGGTCGCTTCATACAAATTCATCCTGATTTGTACTTAATTCGTCAAGTCCATCAAGAGCGAGGTTTGGCCACAAGCAAGAAAACTCTGCAAACAGGTCACAGTTAAATCCAATAAAAGGTATTATCTATGTACCTGGCACCGTTACCTGTTGCCTAACAGGAACCTGTGAAGGTATAAGAAGGTGGAAACAGTGTCGTGGTAAACAACGGGAGGGAGAGAGAGAGAGACGGAGATAGAGAGATGGAGATGGAGAGGGAGAGAGAGGGAGAGATGGAGAGAGAGAGAGAGAGAGAGAGAGAGAGAGAGAGAGAGAGAGAGAGAGAGAGAGAGAGAGAGAGAGAGAGAGAGAGAGAGAGAGAGAGACATACTGGGAGGGGAGAAAGGACAAAAATTCCCTGGTAGACTTTGAGAGGCGAGGGGAAAGCCCCAGATCGAGGCGGCGTTTCCATGGACATAGGAGGAAGAGGGGAAATGTTAGTAAGTCGGAAACGTGGCACTGAGAGGGGAGAGTTGCCCTGGGAGACCGGAGGGAAGAGAGGGGAGGAGCTGGCCAGGACAAGGGGACGACTGTCACCTGTTATGTACCAAGCTAAGGGGTCCCAACCTCTCCCCTCTCAATACACGCCCACACGCCCGCACCATGCACACACACACACGCACGAACACGCGCACACACACACACACACACACACACACACACACACACACACACACACACACACACACACACACACACACAAGGGAGATAGAAGGTAAGACAGGCAATACTAGACATAGAGCGTAGAGAAGCAAGGAAAACACTGGCAGCAGACAAGAGGGAGAGACGGACACAAGAGAGAGCTCCCGGGGTTGAAGTAAGCCTGTAGGGAGGCCAAAACAAGGGCCAAGAGAATGTGGAAGAAATATAGTGTTCAGAGGATAGACGATAAAAGGAAGGCAGACAGCAAAGCCAGGAATGACTGCATGGGTATACCTGGAGAGGGTTTCGGGGGTCAACGCCCCCGCGGCCCGGTCTGAGACCAGGAGGTACGAGGAACTGTGAAATAATCTGTAAATGACAACAGAGAAGGATGAGACAGAAGCAAAACTACTTTAAAATAAGAAAAAATACTTTAGAGGAGTAAATGAGAAAGGTGAAGAAGGAAGGAAGACTACTAAGAGTGGACTAGAGAGAGCTAGCTATGCTAACACCTAAGAGTCTGGCCATGTATTCACAGAAAAATGATGCCAGGTAGCATATGGGCAACGAGAGGCCAACCCGCACTACACAAACAATACTCACCCAAGGAAGAGGTGAAGCAACTGAAGGACCTGACCACAGCAAATGAGACCTGATGAACTATCTGGGTAGGTGATAAGGAAAAGAAACATCGTAGAATACTATAGTGAAGATAATGAAGCAGCAGCTAGAGATGCGACATCCACTGGCTAGCTGGAGGCTAATATATTTAAGAAAGGAGAGAAATAGGAATGCTAAACATACTTCAGACTGCTACCACTGATGTGTATCAGTTGCAGAGTAATGGAGAGGATTGTTAGGAGGAGGATACTGGGTCACCCAAATACCTGCCTACATACCTGGAGTTGATTCTGAGGTCATCGCCTGGTCCAAGACAGGCCTCCTGGTTGCTGGCTCATCCACCAGGCTGTTGGTAATAGCTCGAAGCTTAAGCATGTGTGACCCTTGCATACTTATCCGTCCAGCTTCCTCACTGACAAACATGGATTCAGGAATGAGAAATCCTGTGTGACTAACCCACCTGAGTTCTAAGATAATTACAAAGGTAAGAGAAGACATACAGGGACAAGCAGACTACATCTTCCTGGACACTACAAGAAAACATCCAACACAGTTCCCCACCAGAGACAGTTCTGGTAAGCCAACAAGCAGGAGGCTTCGCTCAAATTATTAAAATTGCACCAAACATGTGATCGTTGGTTTAAGAGATACCTTATGCCCGAGTTCCCCTGTCTCTTAATATAATGTTTATTTTTCCCCTATAATCTACCTTGCCAATAATTACTATCGCATTCGTTTTGTCTGCTTTCGTAAAGTGAAGTCTAGGATCTTTCCTTAAGTCATGGTATAACTTAACAATTGTGTTGCAGAGGTGTGAACTTCGCTCGGACCTCTGCAACACAGTTGTTAAATTATACCATGATAAAGAAACACTACACCTTACGAAAGTAGACAAAGCAAATGCGATAGCAATTATGGACAAGGCAGATTATAGGGGAAAAATAACATGCAAGAAAACGGGAGAACTGGCGTACCCCTTAAGACCCCACGCCAGGAGTACCTTTCCCATTTCTGCTGACAAAATACCATCAACACATCTAAACATAAGCGATTTTAGTCAAGAAGATTGAAAAATACTTGTTGGAAGAGAAGGCAAAGAAAAATCATAAAAAAATTAAGATCACAAAAGAGTATTGTTCAGTGTTGACGGTGTCGTTCAGGGCAGAAGAGAGAGATCAGAGCTGGAACAAATACACACAGTCTACGGCTCGCATAGAGCCAATAAAATAGTTAAATTACTGGGAACGCCTTGAAGTCGTAAATATGTACTCACTGGAGCGGAGGAGAAATACATGATAACTTGAGGGCCTTGTCCCAGATCTACAAACTGCCAAAACATACTGTGGGTGCGAGACATGGGAGAAGTGTAAAATAAACCAAGTAAAAAGCAGGAGCGTCGTGGGAACAATAAGGGAACATTGTATCAACATCCGTGGTCTCAGATTATTCTACATCTTACCAGAGGATATCAGAAACACTGCTGGAGCAAATGTAGAAGTCTTCAAGAGGAAACTGGAAAAGTATCTTCACCAGGTATCAGGTCAACCAGGCTGTGATGGACATGTGGGTCAGCGGGCCTCCAGCAATGGTATATCAGAGATGGAGATAAAACAGTAGGAAGAACAAGAAGGAATTGTAAGGTGCGAAAGAGCGGTGACTAGACAACACTAGACAACACGTGACAACAGTTGACAACACTCGTTTTTCAGACTGCTGGAGTAGGGGGGGGGGGTACAAGAGAGAGTGGGCTGCAAGAGGTAGTGTGGGGCTACAAGAGGTAGTGTGGGGCTACAAGAGGTAGTGTGGGGCTACAACGACTTATCACAATCTGCCAAATTTCCTCCTGAAGGCAGCCAGAGGTCTGTGGGTAATTCCCTTTATGAATGAAGGGAGGAAGCTGAAAAGTCGTGGTCCCTTTACACTTATCGAGTTATGTCTTAGCGCACTTTTGCCACCCCAGGTTGTTATTGGGTTTATTTCACACTTGTATCAAGAGAGAGGAGTGTTGCAGATCTACCAGCCCATGCTAGGAAACACCCATCACTTCCACGGTAAAAATGGCGCATGTGAAACTGGCTCAAACAAAAAAAAGATATGGAAAAGAGGCCACAATATATATTTTTTTCATATGGTCATATACAAAATTCGAAAACCTTGTGCAAAATCCTTTGACAAGTGTGACCATGGTGTAATAACTCTTTAAAGCGCGTGCAAAAGGAACAACTGGAAAAGTGGGTAGATGGGTATTTAATTTTTTAACGAATAGAACGCAAAGTATAATAGTGAACAGTGTGAAATCAGTGGCTGCCACAGTGAACAGTTATTCCCCAAGGCAGAGTCCTTGTTCCTGTTCTCTTTCTCGTAGCTGACACACACTGACACAGGAGCGGAGTCTCGACCCCTGCACCCACAATTAGGCGAGAACACACAACGGACTTCTTCAGTCGAATACAGATGAATACAACAGTAGTAGTCGTTTTGACGTGACCAGTCCGTCAGCCATGCTGGGAGGTGGTCAGTCTGTCAGCCATGCTGGGAGGTGGTCAGTCCGTCAGCCATGCTGGGAGGTGGTCAGTCTGTCAGCCATGCTGGGAGGTGGTCAGTCCGTCAGCCATGCTGGGAGGTGGTCAGTCTGTCAGCCATGCTGGGAGGTGGTCAGTCCGTCAGCCATGCTGGGAGGTGGTCAGTCCGTCAGCCATGCTGGGAGGTGGTCAGTCCGTCAGCCATGCTGGGAGGTGGTCAGTCCGTCAGCCATGCTGGGAGGTGGTCAGTCCGTCAGCCATGCTGGGAGGTGGTCAGTCCGTCAGCCATGCTGGGAGGTGGTCAGTCTGTCAGTAATCAAACTCAGACATCTGAGCGAAATGTCTCACCATTTCGCTCATTTTACACTAATAACACTACGATTCTACTTAAAGATGTGCACTAAGTGTGGTGGTGGGCGTCGTGGTGCCATGATGGGCGGCGAGGTGTGCGTGTGTGATGGGCGGCGGCGTGGTGTGGGCGGCTCACCCCAGCAGTAATAGTTTAACTAGAAAGAGCGTAGTGTAGCGGTGGGTGGCGCTGCCCCTGGCTCAATTACCTGCCTTCCTCCCTTCCTTGTGACACCAGGGGAAAAATGCTTGCTGGTCCTGCCGTCCCCTAGCTGGTCCTGCCGTCCTCTAGCTGGTCCTGCCGTCCTCTAGCTGGTCCTGCCGTCCTCTAGCTGGTCCTGCCGTCCCCTAGCTGGTCCTGCCGTCCTCTACCTGGTCCTGCCGTCCTCTAGCTGGTCCTGCCGTCCCCTAGCTGGTCCTGCCGTCCCCTAGCTGGTCCTGCCGTCCCCTAGCTGGTCCTGCCGTCCCCTAGCTGGTCCTGCCGTCCCCTAGCTGGTCCTGCCGTCCCCTAGCTGGTCCTACTGTCCTCTAGCTGGCCCTTCCGCCCCCCAGCTGGCCCTGCCGCCCCCTAGTTGACCCTGTCGTCCCCTCACTCCTGGCTAATACACCAGATATCGCATGACCAGACCCATCCTCCAGTCCGCTCGCCCACCACCCTCCAGCCCGACCATCTTCTCGCCCGACTTCCAGCTCGCCCACCCGAAAACGCCCAGGCTCCCGCTCACCCGCCCACGCTCCTGCTCACCCGCCCAGGCTCCCGCTCGCCCGCCCACCCTTTCGCCTGACTTCTGTCACGCCCGCCCGACCGACCGACCGACCGACCTCCAACGTACCCGTTCATCCAACCTAGCGCCCGTCTATAAATAATTTAGGGTAACTTAACTTACAATAACAATGGCGTACATAGAACATATATAAACGAAGTTCAATGCGTGTATGCGTGTACGGGCCAGTAGGCCTTCTGCAGTGTTCCTCCATTCTGTGTGAAAACGGACGTGTTTTTTGTATATCATGTATATGTATGCAAAACAACTACCGGGGAAAGTTGAATGACACCTCTAGGCCGTTCGTGTTCAAGACATCATTAGGAGCTTGCAATGTTGCACAAATGAGTAGGAAGTCCAGGTACATCCGTTCAAGAGAATGACTAGCTAGAGACGTTCCCTTGAACGAATCTACGTGGACTTCCTAGTCATTTCTGCAACACTGCAAGCTCCTGATTATTTATGGATCGCAACACAAAAGGCCTAGAACTACCATTTAATTCCGTCCGTCTTTGTTTTTACATTTTGTATTGCTTGTTCTTGATTTTTGCATGTACGTATATGTATATTAAACGTGTCGTTTACAACAGTGTATCCCCCCCCCTGCCAGACGCCACTCTCTCGTTCATCTCATTTCGTTAAGTGCTGGTCACTGTAATTAAATCTATAATGATGGTTAAATTAACCTGACCTAAATTAACCTAAGATATTAATGTTTGGGTCGCTACTTAGAACGTTCGGTAGTTGACGCATTTAATGATATACCTTTGATGAGTTTCGAGTTTTTCTACTCCCGGAGCCCGGCTAATCTGATGCTTGCCTGGTCAACCAGGCTGTTGCTGCTGGTGACCCGATGACCCACATATCCTTCACAGCCTGGTTGATCTGGCACCTGGTGAAGATACTTGTCCAGTTTCCTCATGAAGACTTCTACACTTGTTCCAGCAGTGTTTCTGATATCTTTTGGTAAGATGTTGAATAATGTGTGACCCAGGATGTTGATACAATGTTCCCTTGTTGTCCCCACCGGGTTTATAGTGCACTTCACCCCAGTTCTCTCACTATATTACTGCAGTTTGTAGGTGTGTAATTAGACCCAGAAACACCTTTCACGCACACATTATAATCTCTCCTCCGCTCCAGGGAGTACATATTTATAAGTGAGGCGTTCCCAGTAACTTAGAAGCCATAAAGGATCTGTGAACGTACTGCAGCTTTAATGTGTCTTGTGCCTTGCTCGGGACCGTCAACAATGAATGATACTCCAAACCAGAGAGCACAAGCTATTTGAACAATGTCACCATTGTCACTATTTCCCTTGTTTTGAAAGTTCTTATTATCCACCCCATCATTTTCCTAGCTGTCCTAACATTTCCTTTATTTTGTTCTTTAAAAGAAAGGTCCAGGAGCTGCACCAGTGAACATGCTGTATGACGTGTGAACATGTTATATCATGTCTGGCCTTCAGATATAACGAAAAATATAAATTCGTCACTCCTCTGCTTCCATATAATGAATTGCTGAACACTGATTCATATTGATCTCTTAGAATTGAGCTCATTTGTTTCTCATCATCAGTGTATGAACCTCTGTGATTAGTGGTTCAAATCTACAGCTACAGTAGTTCGTAACTTGGATTTTGCATATGTGTAGCAATATCCTGAATGTTTTGTTCCCCTGTGCTTCTTTCCTCTGGTACGACGTCCCAGGTTCTTGTTCTACCTGGGTAATCTCTGGTACGACATCCCAGGTTCTTGTTCTACCTGGGTAATCTCTGGTACGACATCCCAGGTTCTTGTTCTACCTGGGTAATATCTGGTACGACATCCCAGGTTCTTGTTCTACCTGGGTAATATCTGGTACGACATCCCAGGTTCTTGATCTACCTGGGTAATCTCTGGAAATGAGTGAAATATTGAAATCCCAGTACGACTCTGTGTTTAGTGAACCACTAATCGGTCTGAGGATCGACGACCCAAATGATTTCTTCATGAATGAGCCTCAAAACTCCATAAATGTATGCCAGATTTCCGACATTACCCTAACTAACGATAGATTTCGAAAAAGCCATTGACAACATGCCTATGCACTCAGCCCCGGGCCCAGACTCGTGGAACTCTGTTTTCATTAAGAACTGCAAGAAACCCCTCTCGCGTGCCCTAAGTACACTATGGAGGAGGAGCTTGGACATGGGTGAAATTCCACAGTCACATAAAACAACGGATATAGCCCCACTCCATAAAGGTGGCAGCAAAGCATTAGCTAAGAACTATAGACCAATAGCTCTGACATCCCACATCATAAAAATCTTTGAAAGAGTGCTAAGAAGCAGGATTGCAAATCACCTGGATTCCCAAAATCTGCACAATCCAGGGCAACATGGGTTCAGGTCAGGTCGCTCCTGCCTCTCACAACTACTGGATCACTATGACATGGCCTTGGATGCACTGGAAGAAAATCAGAATGCAGATGTAATATACACAGACTTTGCAAAAGCATTTGACAAATGCGATCATGGCGTAATAGCCCATAAAATACGTGCTAAAGGAATAACTGGGAAAGTGGGGAGATGGATCTTCAACTTCCTAACAAATCAAACACAAAGAGTAGTGGTCAACAGAGTTAAATCGGAGGCTGCCATAGTGAAGAGCTCTGTTCTACAAGGCACAGTACTCGCCCCCATCTTATTCCTTATCCTCATATCAGACATAAACAGAGATATACACCACAGCACCGTATCATCCTTTGCGGATGATACTAGGATCTGCATGAGGCTGTCATCTGCTGAGGACGCGGTTAACCTCCAAGAAGATATAAACAAAGTTTTCCAGTGGGCAACGGTAAACAATATGATGTTCAATGAGGACAAATTCCAACTACTCCGTTATGGAAAACTGGAGGAGATAATAACTAGAACAGAGTATACTACTGACTCCGGCCATACAATAGAGCGGAAAAATAATGTAAGGGACCTGGGAGTAGTAATGTCTGAGGATCTCACTTTCAAGGATCACAACAGTGCCACGATCGCACGTGCAAAGAAAATGATAGGATGGATAATGAGAACTTTCAAAACGAGAGATGCCAAGCCCATGATGATCCTTTTCAAATCACTTGTTCTCTCTAGGCTGGAATACTGCTGTACATTAACATCTCCATACAAAGCAGGTGAAATCGCAGATCTAGAGAGTGTACAGAGATCCTTTACTGCACGTATAAGTTCTGTCAAGCACCTTAACTACTGGGAACGCTTGGAAGCACTTGACTTGTACTCGTTGGAACGCAGGAGGGAGAGATATATCATAATCTACACTTGGAAAATCTTGGAAGGAATGGTCCCAAATCTGCACACAGAAATCACTCCCTACGAAAGTAAAAGACTGGGCAGGCGATGCAAAATGCCGCCAATAAAAAGTAGGGGCGCCATTGGTACACTAAGAGAAAACACCATAAGTGTCCGGGGCCCAAAACTGTTCAACAGCCTCCCATCAAGCATTAGGGGAATTGCCAATAAGCCCCTGGCTGCCTTCAAGAGAGAGCTGGACAGATACCTAAAGTCGGTGCCGGATCAGCCGGGCTGTGGCTCATACGTCGGACTGCGTGCGGCCAGCAGTAACAGCCTAGTTGATCAGGCCCTGATCCATCGGGAGGCCTGGTCGTGGACCGGGCCGCGGGGGCGTTGATCCCCGGAATAACCTCCAGGTAACCTCCAGGTACGACATCCCAGGTTCCTTTTCTACCTGGGTAATATCTGGTACGACATCCTAGGTTCTTGTTCTACCTGGGTAATCTCTGGTACGACATCCCAGGTTCTTGTTCTACCTGGGTAATATCTGGTACGACATCCCAGGTTCTTGTTCTACCTGGGTAATATCTGGTACGACATCCCAGGTTCTTGTTCTACCTGGGTAATATCTGGTACGACATCCCAGGTTCTTGTTCTACCTGGGTAATATCTGGTACGACATCCCAGGTTCTTGTTCTACCTGGGTAATATCTGGTACGACATCCCAGGTTCTTGTTCTACCTGGGTAATATCTGGTACGACATCCCAGGTTCTTGTTCTACCTGGGTAATATCTGGTACGACATCCCAGGTTCTTGTTCTACCTGGGTAATATCTGGTACGACATCCCAGGTTCTTGTTCTACCTGGGTAATATCTGGTACGACATCCCAGGTTCTTGTTCTACCTGGGTAATATCTGGTACGACATCCCAGGTTCTTGTTCTACCTGGGTAATATCTGGTACGACATCCCAGGTTCTTGTTCTACCTGGGTAATCTCTGGTACGACATCCCAGGTTCTTGTTCTACCTGGGTAATATCTGGTACGACATCCCAGGTTCTTGTTCTACCTGGGTAATATCTGGTACGACATCCCAGGTTCTTGTTCTACCTGGGTAATATCTGGTACGACATCCCAGGTTCTTGTTCTACCTGGGTAATATCTGGTACGACATCCCAGGTTCTTGTTCTACCTGGGTAATCTCTGGTACGACATCCCAGGTTCTTGTTCTACCTGGGTAATATCTGGTACGACATCCCAGGTTCTTGTTCTACCTGGGTAATCTCTGGTACGACATCCCAGGTTCTTGTTCTACCTGGGTAATATCTGGTACGACATCCCAGGTTCTTGTTCTACCTGGGTAATATCTGGTACGACATCCCAGGTTCTTGTTCTACCTGGGTAATATCTGGTACGACATCCCAGGTTCTTGTTCTACCTGGGTAATATCTGGTACGACATCCCAGGTTCTTGTTCTACCTGGGTAATCTCTGGTACGACATCCCAGGTTCTTGTTCTACCTGGGTAATATCTGGTACGACATCCCAGGTTCTTGTTCTACCTGGGTAATATCTGGTACGACATCCCAGGTTCTTGTTCTACCTGGGTAATATCTGGTACGACATCCCAGGTTCTTGTTCTACCTGGGTAATATCTGGTACGACATCCCAGGTTCTTGTTCTACCTGGGTAATATCTGGTACGACATCCCAGGTTCTTGTTCTACCTGGGTAATCTCTGGTACGACATCCCAGGTTCTTGTTCTACCTGGGTAATATCTGGTACGACATCCCAGGTTCTTGTTCTACCTGGGTAATCTCTGGTACGACATCCCAGGTTCTTGTTCTACCTGGGTAATATCTGGTACGACATCCCAGGTTCTTGTTCTACCTGGGTAATATCTGGTATGACATCCCAGGTTCTTGTTCTACCTGGGTAATATCTGGTACGACATCCCAGGTTCTTGTTCTACCTGGGTAATATCTGGTACGACATCCCAGGTTCTTGTTCTACCTGGGTAATCTCTGGTACGACATCCCAGGTTCTTGTTCTACCTGGGTAATCTCTGGTACGACATCCCAGGTTCTTGTTCTACCTGGGTAATATCTGGTACGACATCCCAGGTTCTTGTTCTACCTGGGTAATCTCTGGTACGACATCCCAGGTTCTTGTTCTACCTGGGTAATATCTGGTACGACATCCCAGGTTCTTGTTCTACCTGGGTAATATCTGGTACGACATCCCAGGTTCTTGTTCTACCTGGGTAATCTCTGGTACGACATCCCAGGTTCTTGTTCTACCTGGGTAATCTCTGGTACGACATCCCAGGTTCTTGTTCTACCTGGGTAATATCTGGTACGACATCCCAGGTTCTTGTTCTACCTGGGTAATCTCTGGTACGACATCCCAGGTTCTTGTTCTACCTGGGTAATATCTGGTACGACATCCCAGGTTCTTGTTCTACCTGGGTAATATCTGGTACGACATCCCAGGTTCTTGTTCTACCTGGGTAATATCTGGTACGACATCCCAGGTTCTTGTTCTACCTGGGTAATATCTGGTACGACATCCCAGGTTCTTGTTCTATCTGGGTAATATCTGGTACGACATCCCAGGTTCTTGTTCTACCTGGGTAATATCTGGTACGACATCCCAGGTTCTTGTTCTACCTGGGTGATATCTGGTACGACATCCAAGGTTCTTGTTCTACCTGGGTAATCTCTGGTACGACATCCCAGGTTCTTGTTCTACCTGGGTAATATCTGGTACGACATCCAAGGTTCTTGTTCTACCTGGGTAATCTCTGGTATGACATCCCAGGTTCTTGTTCTACCTGGGTAATATCTGGTACGACATCCAAGGTTCTTGTTCTACCTGGGTAATCTCTGGTACGACATCCCAGGTTCTTGTTCTACCTGGGTAATATCTGGTATGACATCCCAGGTTCTTGTTCTACCTGGGTAATATCTGGTACGACATCCCAGGTTCTTGTTCTACCTGGGTAATATCTGGTACGACATCCCAGGTTCTTGTTCTACCTGGGTAATATCTGGTACGACATCCCAGGTTCTTGTTCTACCTGGGTAATATCTGGTACGACATCCCAGGTTCTTGTTCTACCTGGGTAATATCTGGTACGACATCCCAGGTTCTTGTTCTACCTGGGTAATATCTGGTACGACATCCCAGGTTCTTGTTCTACCTGGGTAATATCTGGTACGACATCCCAGGTTCTTGTTCTACCTGGGTAATATCTGGTATGACATCCCAGGTTCTTGTTCTACCTGGGTAATATCTGGTACGACATCCCAGGTTCTTGTTCTACCTGGGTAATATCTGGTACGACATCCCAGGTTCTTGTTCTACCTGGGTAATCTCTGGTACGACATCCAAGGTTCTTGTTCTACCTGGGTAATCTCTGGTACGACATCCCAGGTTCTTGTTCTACCTGGGTAATATCTGGTACGACATCCAAGGTTCTTGTTCTACCTGGGTAATATCTGGTACGACATCCCAGGTTCTTGTTCTACCTGGGTAATATCTGGTACGACATCCCAGGTTCTTGTTCTACCTGGGTGATATCTGGTACGACATCCAAGGTTCTTGTTCTACCTGGGTAATATCTGGTACGACATCCCAGGTTCTTGTTCTACCTGGGTAATCTCTGGTACGACATCCCAGGTTCTTGTTCTACCTGGGTAATATCTGGTACGACATCCAAGGTTCTTGTTCTACCTGGGTAATATCTGGTACGACATCCCAGGTTCTTGTTCTACCTGGGTAATCTCTCAACAAAGTTTATCCTTCCTTCCTTGTGACATTCACACTTTAACAGTTCCTAAACCTTCGTCTATACATTCTTCTATATACTCTTCCTATATTTGTTCTTCTGTCAGGAGTATTACTTGTGTAGTATAGCAGTATATACAGGCCAAGTCTAAGGTCACGTAAACCTCAGTTGGAACCAGGTACCTAGGCCGTAGCCCTCTCCCACATCCTTCTGCAGGCTTACCAGACGGGAACCAGGCACCTAGGCCGTAGCCCTCTCCCACATCCTCCTGCAGGCTTACCAGACGGGAACCAGGTACCTAGGCCGTAGCCCTCTCCCACATCCTCCTGCAGGCTTACCAGACGGGAACAAGGTACCTAGGCCGTAGCCCTCTCCCACATCCTCCTGCAGGCTTACCAGACGGGAACCAGGCACCTAGGCCGTAGCCCTCTCCCACATCCTCCTGCAGGCTTACCAGACGGGAACCAGGTACCTAGGCCGTAGCCCTCTCCCACATCCTTCTGCAGGCTTACCAGACGGGAACCAGGTACCTAGGCCGTAGCCCTCTCCCACATCCTTCTGCAGGCTTACCAGACAGGAACCAGGCACCTAGGCCGTAGCCCTCTCCCACATCCTCCTGAAGGCTTACCAGACGGGAACCAGGTACCTAGGCCGTAGCCTTCTCCCACATCACATCCTCCTGCAGGCTTACCAGACGGGAACCAGGCACCTAGGCCGTAGCCCTCTCCCACATCCTCCTGAAGGCTTACCAGACGGGAACCAGGTACCTAGGTCGTAGCCCTCTCCCACATCCTCCTGCAGGTTTACCAGACGGGAACCAGGCACCTAGGCCGTAGCCCTCTCCCACATCACATCCTCCTGAAAGGCTTACCAGACGGGAACCAGGCACCTAGGCCGTAGCCCTCTCCCACATCCTTCTGCAGGCTTACCAGACGGGAACCAGGTACCTAGGCCGTAGCCCTCTCCCACATTCTTCTGCAGGCTTACCAGACGGGAACCAGGTACCTAGGCCGTAGCCCTCTCCCACATCCTCCTGCAGGCGTACCTAGGCCGTAGCCCTCTCCCACATCCTTCTGCAGGCTTACCAGACGGGAACCAGGCACCTAGGCCGTAGTCCTCTCCCACATCCTCCTGCAGGCTTACCAGACGGGAACCAGGCACCTAGACCGTAGCCCTCTCCCACATCCTTCTGCAGGCTTACCAGACGGGAACCAGGTACCTAGGCCGTAGCCCTCTCCCACATCCTCCTGCAGGCTTACCAGACGGGAACCAGGCATCTAGGCCGTAGCCCTCTCCCACATCCTTCTGCAGGCTTACCAGACGGGAACCAGGTACCTAGGTCGTAGCCCTCTCCCACATCCTCCTGCAGGCTTACCAGACGGGAACCAGGCACCTAGGCCGTAGCCCTCTCCCACATCCTTCTGCAGGCTTACCAGACGGGAACCAGGTACCTAGGCCGTAGCCCTCTCCCACATCACATCCTCCTGAAAGGCTTACCAGACGGGAACCAGGCACCTAGGCCGTAGCCCTCTCCCACATCCTTCTGCAGGCTTACCAGACGGGAACCAGGTACCTAGGCCGTAGCCCTCTCCCACATTCTTCTGCAGGCTTACCAGACGGGAACCAGGTACCTAGGCCGTAGCCCTCTCCCACATCCTCCTGCAGGCGTACCTAGGCCGTAGCCCTCTCCCACATCCTTCTGCAGGCTTACCAGACGGGAACCAGGCACCTAGGCCGTAGCCCTCTCCCACATCCTCCTGCAGGCTTACCAGACGGGAACCAGTGACCTAGACGGTAGCCCTCTCCCACATTTTTCTGCAAGCTTACCAGACGGGAACCAGGTACCTAGGCCGTAGCCCTCTCCCACATCCTCCTGCAGGCTTACCAGACGGGAACCAGGCACCTAGGCCGTAGCCCTCTCCCACATCCTTCTGCAGGCTTACCAGACGGGAACCAGGCACCTAGACCGTAGCCCTCTCCCACATCCTTCTGCAGGCTTACCAGACGGGAACCAGGTACCTAGGCCGTAGCCCTCTCCCACATCCTCCTGCAGGCTTACCAGACGGGAACCAGGTACCTAGGCCGTAGCCCTCTCCCACATCCTCCTGCAGGCTTACCAGACGGGAACAAGGTACCTAGGCCGTAGCCCTCTCCCACATCCTCCTGCAGGCTTACCAGACGGGAACCAGGTACCTAGGCCGTAGCCCTCTCCCACATCCTCCTGCAGGCTTACCAGACGGGAACAAGGTACCTAGGCCGTAGCCCTCTCCCACATCCTCCTGCAGGCTTACCAGACGGGAACCAGGCACCTAGGCCGTAGCCCTCTCCCACATCCTCCTGCAGGCTTACCAGACGGGAACCAGGTACCTAGGCCGTAGCCCTCTCCCACATCCTTCTGCAGGCTTACCAGACGGGAACCAGGTACCTAGGCCGTAGCCCTCTCCCACATCCTTCTGCAGGCTTACCAGACAGGAACCAGGCACCTAGGCCGTAGCCCTCTCCCACATCCTCCTGAAGGCTTACCAGACGGGAACCAGGTACCTAGGCCGTAGCCTTCTCCCACATCACATCCTCCTGCAGGCTTACCAGACGGGAACCAGGCACCTAGGCCGTAGCCCTCTCCCACATCCTCCTGAAGGCTTACCAGACGGGAACCAGGTACCTAGGTCGTAGCCCTCTCCCACATCCTCCTGCAGGTTTACCAGACGGGAACCAGGCACCTAGGCCGTAGCCCTCTCCCACATCACATCCTCCTGAAAGGCTTACCAGACGGGAACCAGGCACCTAGGCCGTAGCCCTCTCCCACATCCTTCTGCAGGCTTACCAGACGGGAACCAGGTACCTAGGCCGTAACCCTCTCCCACATTCTTCTGCAGGCTTACCAGACGGGAACCAGGTACCTAGGCCGTAGCCCTCTCCCACATCCTCCTGCAGGCGTACCTAGGCCGTAGCCCTCTCCCACATCCTTCTGCAGGCTTACCAGACGGGAACCAGGCACCTAGGCCGTAGTCCTCTCCCACATCCTCCTGCAGGCTTACCAGACGGGAACCAGGCACCTAGACCGTAGCCCTCTCCCACATCCTTCTGCAGGCTTACCAGACGGGAACCAGGTACCTAGGCCGTAGCCCTCTCCCACATCCTCCTGCAGGCTTACCAGACGGGAACCAGGCATCTAGGCCGTAGCCCTCTCCCACATCCTTCTGCAGGCTTACCAGACGGGAACCAGGTACCTAGGTCGTAGCCCTCTCCCACATCCTCCTGCAGGCTTACCAGACGGGAACCAGGCACCTAGGCCGTAGCCCTCTCCCACATCCTTCTGCAGGCTTACCAGACGGGAACCAGGTACCTAGGCCGTAGCCCTCTCCCACATCACATCCTCCTGAAAGACTTACCAGACGGGAACCAGGCACCTAGGCCGTAGCCCTCTCCCACATCCTTCTGCAGGCTTACCAGACGGGAACCAGGTACCTAGGCCGTAGCCCTCTCCCACATCCTTCTGCAGGCTTACCAGACGGCAACCAGGTACCTAGGCCGTAGCCCTCTCCCACATCCTCCTGCAGGCGTACCTAGGCCGTAGCCCTCTCCCACATCCTTCTGCAGGCTTACCAGACGGGAACCAGGCACCTAGGCCGTAGCCCTCTCCCACATCCTCCTGCAGGCTTACCAGACGGGAACCAGGCACCTAGACCGTAGCCCTCTCCCACATCTTTCTGCAAGCTTACCAGACGGGAACCAGGTACCTAGGCCGTAGCCCTCTCCCACATCCTCCTGCAGGCTTACCAGACGGGAACCAGGCACCTAGGCCGTAGCCCTCTCCCACATCCTTCTGCAGGCTTACCAGACGGGAACCAGGCACCTAGACCGTAGCCCTCTCCCACATCCTTCTGCAGGCTTACCAGACGGGAACCAGGTACCTAGGCCGTAGCCCTCTCCCACATCCTCCTGCAGGCTTACCAGACGGGAACCAGGTACCTAGGCCGTAGCCCTCTCCCACATCCTCCTGCAGGCTTACCAGACGGGAACCAGGCACCTAGGCCGTAGCCCTCTCCCACATCCTTCTGCAGGCTTACCAGACGGGAACCAGGTACCTAGGCCGTAGCCCTCTCCCACATCACATGCTCCTGAAAGGCTTACCAGACGGGAACCAGGTACCTAGGCCGTAGCCCTCTCCCACATCCTTCTGCAGGCTTACCAGACGGGAACCAGGTACCTAGGCCGTAGCCCTCTCCCACATTCTTCTGCAGGCTTACCAGACGGGAACCAGGTACCTAGGCCGTAGCCCTCTCCCACATCCTCCTGCAGGCGTACCTAGGCCGTAGCCCTCTCCCACATCCTTCTGCAGGCTTACCAGACGGGAACCAGGCACCTAGGCCGTAGCCCTCTCCCACATCCTCCTGCAGGCTTACCAGACGGGAACCAGGCACCTAGACCGTAGCCCTCTCCCACATCCTTCTGCAAGCTTACCAGACGGGAACCAGGTACCTAGGCCGTAGCCCTCTCCCACATCCTCCTGCAGGCTTACCAGACGGGAGCCAGGTACCTAGGCCGTAGCCCTCTCCCACATCCTTCTGCAGGCTTACCAGACGGGAACCAGGCACCTAGACCGTAGCCCTCTCCCACATCCTTCTGCAGGCTTACCAGACGGGAACCAGGTACCTAGGCCGTAGCCCTCTCCCACATCCTCCTGCAGGCTTACCAGACGGGAACCAGGTACCTAGGCCGTAGCCCTCTCCCACATCCTCCTGCAGGCTTACCAGACGGGAACCAGGCACCTAGGCCGTAGCCCTCTCCCACATCCTTCTGCAGGCTTACCAGACGGGAACCAGGTACCTAGGCCGTAGCCCTCTCCCACATCCTCCTGCAGGCTTACCAGACGGGAACCAGGCACCTAGACCGTAGCCCTCTCCCACATCCTTCTGCAGGCTTACCAGACGGGAACCAGGTACCTAGGCCGTAGCCCTGTCCCACATCCTCCTGCAGGCTTACCAGACGGGCAAACGGACAGGCTGGGTTCCGCCACCATTACCAATACAAAGCCTTCATAACAGTGTACAGTTGCTTCCTTACCTACCATCGCTTCTCCAACAAACCCCATAACACTTCTTGTAAGTCTTCACAGCGGCAAGTATTTTACACAGACTTTGCATGCTTCTTAATTCAGCTCTTGCAAGCACTGGCGAGGGTTCAGGGCACTGGCGAGGGTTCAGGGCACTGGCGAGGGTTCAGGGCACTGGCGAGGGTTCAGGGCACTGGCGAGGGTTCAGGGCACTGGCGAGGGTTCAGGGCACTGGCGAGGGTTCAGGGCACTGGCGAGGGTTCAGGGCACTGGTGAGGGTTCAGGGCACTGGTGAGGGTTCAGGGCACTGGTGAGGGCTCAGAGCACTTGTGAGGGTTCAGGGCACTGGTGAGGGTTCAGGGCACTGGTGAAAGTTCAGGGCACTGGTGAGGGTTCAGGGCACTGGTGAAGGTTCAGGGCACTGGTGAAAGTTCAGGGCACTGGTGAGGGTTCAGGGCACTGGTGAAGGTTCAGGGCACTGGTGAAAGTTCAGGGCACTTGTGAGGGTTCAGGGCACTGGTGAGGGTTCAGGGCACTTGTGAGGGTTCAGGGCACTGGTGAGGGTTCAGGGCACTGGTGAAGGTTCAGGGCACTGGTGAGGGTTCAGGGCACTGGTGAAGGTTCAGGGCACTGGTGAAGGTTCAGGGCACTGGTGAGGGTTCAGGGCACTGGTGAAGGTTCAGGGCACTGGTGAGGGTTCAGGGCACTGGTGAGGGTTCAGGGCACTGGTGAAGGTTCAGGGCACTGGTGAGGGTTCAGGGCACTGGTGAGGGTTCAGGGCACTGGTGAGGGTTCAGGGCACTGGTGAAGGTTCAGGGCACTGGTGAGGGTTCAGGGCACTGGTGAAGGTTCAGGGCACTGGTGAGGGTTCAGGGCACTGGTGAGGGTTCAGGGCACTGGTGAGGGTTCAGGGCACTGGTGAAGGTTCAGGGCACTGGTGAGGGTTCAGGGCACTGGTGAAGGTTCAGGGCACTGGTGAGGGTTCAGGGCACTGGTGAAGGTTCAGGGCACTGGTGAAGGTTCAGGGTGCTCACGGCTGTTTCCCAGAGTTTATCTCATAATTCTTATTTTTTGTTTCAGTCGAATCTCTTATTAAAATTAAAATTTATTGACCAGCCCTTCTTGCATGACGTGCAGCCATAACTTTGTGTGTAGTGGATAGACTTCAAACCTTACAAACTAAATCCGATCAGACACTTGTACCAATTTGATATCCATTCACCACTTAAAAACTTCTACACTTGTTTGGGCAATATTTCTGATATCCGCTGATAGCAGAAGTCTTGGACCGAGTGTGTTGATATAGTGTTCTCGCATTGTGTCCACGGTGTCCCTACTTTCACCACGGTTATTTTACACATCGTCTATGTCTCTCACTCTAGTCTGAGGTATTTCTTATGTACAGGGTTGATGGATAATTGATCTAATACTTTACCCACGAGTCTCGTGTGCTGATGGAATTTATATACGAATGAGTTCATTTACAGTTGAGATTTTCATCTCGGCAGGTGGATGCAGGGTGAGATGGGTGCAGGGGCAGGCGGGTGCAGGGGCAGGTGGATGCAGGGTGAGATGGGTGCAGGGGCAGGTGGGTGCAGGGGCAGGTGGGTACAGGGTGAGGCGGGAAGAGGGTGGATGTCCACCTGGTTACAGGCTCACCTGTGGGAATTATTAAAGTGCACCTGATTGGAGGTAAGTACTTGATCGGGTTGTTGGTATAAGAAGATTACAACAACACAGCCATGAAGTCTATTGTCCAGCCAGAGTTTTGTGTCATTACCATGTTTTGGTGTGTCTGCCCCTGCCCCTGGTTAATACCCCTCACACTCCCAGGCCATTAACCTTGGTCACCACCACTGCCCCGTCCAACTGCCAGATAAGCCAGGCTGTGAATGATCTGCAGGTTAGCGGTCCGCTAGCAGCAACAGCCTGGCTGATCAACAACCTAAACAGTTAACCCGACCTTCTGGCAACTCATTCCCATGACTACCAACCCTGGAAAACAACCATTCTCAGCCACCTTTGGGGACCCAGTTTAAGAACAACTTGCCTAGAAGGGGAGTGGGCAATGAATGGTTGTCTAGGGCAATTGGTGTAAATTGCTGGCTAGACAGATACTGCAAGGAACTTGCAATCCCATTCATTGATAACTGGATCAACTTTTATGGCAAATATGATATGTATGCAAGGGATGGGGTACATCTTTCTGGGGCTGGGGTGGTAGCACTTGCAAACTCAATCGAGAGGGCCATTGCTGAAATGCCTATGATTTTAAACTGATAGAAGATAGAGGTATGGGTGTGTGTGGGAAACAGTCAGGTTGCAACACTTGGGTTGTAAACAGAAATGTATAAAAGACATTCATCATGAAGTTATAAATAAAAACAATAGATCAGGTCAGCAAACAAAGGGAGACAGCAGAGGGCAGCAAGGGACTAGCTCCCTTAAGGTCTATTATTAATAGCAGGAGTGAAAGAAATAAGATAGATGAGCTAAGATTAATTGCAAGTGCAGGAAACATAGATATTATTGCTATAACAGAGACCTGGCTCAATCTGAAAGATAGAGAGATGCCCTCTGAATGTCACATACAAGGCTATAAATTATTCCACACTGACAGGGTCAACAGGAAGGGTGGTGGAGTAGCGATGTACGTCAGAGACAATTTAAAGTGTTGTGTTAGACAAGATATTAAATTAGAAGGGTCAGCCACTGAATCTGTTTGGTTACAGCTTCTCGAGGGCCGTGAAAAACTAATTTTGGGTGTGATTTACAGGGCCCCAAATCTTGATAGGGAGTGCAGTAAACTTCTATGGGATGAAATTTGTAAGGCATCTACATACGAAAATGTTGTGATAATGGGAGATTTCAACTATAGACAGATTGACTGGAACAATTTGACAGGAAATTTAGAATCATGTGACTTTCTTGATACGATTCAGGATTGTTTTTTAAAGCAGTTTGTGACAGAGTCAACTAGAGGAAATAACCTGCTTGACTTGGTTCTAGCCAGTAGGGAAACACTAATTAATAATCTTGAGGTTAATGATGAGCTCGGGGAAAGTGATCACAAATCACTCAGTTTTAATAGATCATGGAATTCCCCTAATAATGGCAATCAAGTCTCTGTCCCTGACTTCCGCTTGGCTGATTTCATAGGACTGAAAAATTACTTGGGTGGGCTGAACTGGAATGACCTGACTATGGGTCAGGTAGGTGGTGATGGTTGCCGATATGACATTTTCCAGGGCATAGTTCTAGCTGCTCAGACAACTTACGTTCCAAATAAGGAAATCAGATCAAGCAAAAATGATCCTAAATGGATGAACAATAGATTAAAACATCTCATTGGTCAAAAGAGAGGCATATATAGGCAAATCAAAAGAGGGGAGGAGTAATTAAGAAATCGATATACATGTATTCAGTTAAAGAGAGAAATAAAAAAGGGAATTAGAAAAGCAAAAAGAGATTATGAGGTTAAAGTTGCAAGAGAATCGAAGACTAACCCAAAAGGATTCTTTCAGGTATACAGAAGTAACATCAGGGACAAGATAGGCCCACTCAAAAGTTCCTCGGGTCAGCTCACTGACAGTGATAAGGAAATGTGTAGAATTTTTAACACATACTTCCTCTCAGTTTTTACTCAGGAAGATACTAGCGATATTCCAGAAATAATAAATTATGTAGAACAGGACGATAATAAACTATGCACGATTAGGGTCACAAGTGACATGGTCCTTAGGCAAATTGATAAATTAAAACCTAACAAATCCCCAGGCCCTGATGAACTGTATGCAAGGGTTCTAAAGGAATGTAAAGAGGAGCTTAGCAAACCTCTGGCTAATCTTTTCAACATATCACTACAAACTGGCATGGTGCCAGATAAGTGGAAAATGGCAAATGTGATACCTATTTTCAAAGCAGGTAACAGGTCCTTAGCTTCGAACTATAGACCAATAAGCCTAACCTCCATAGTGGGAAAATTTATGGAATCAATAATTGCCGAGGCAGTTCGTAGCCACCTTGAAAAGCACAAATTCATCAACGAATCTCAGCATGGTTTTACAAAAGGGCGTTCCTGCCTTACGAATTTATTAATTTTTTTCACTAAGGTATTTGAGGAGGTTGATCATGGTAATGAATATGATATTGTGTATATGGACTTCAGTAAGGCTTTTGACAGGGTCCCACATCAGAGACTATTGAGGAAAATTAAGGCACATGGAATAGGAGGAGAAATTTTTTCCAGGATAGAGGCATGGTTGACAAATAGGCAGCAGAGAGTTTGCATAAATGGGGAAAAATCAGAGTGGGGAAGCGTCACGAGCGGAGTTCCACAGGGGTCAGTGTTGGGCCCCATGTTGTTCACAATCTACATAAACGACATTGAAGAGGGCATAAAGAGCGACATCAGCAAGTTTGCCGATGGCACCATATAGGCCGTCGAATTCATTCTGACGAGGACATTAGAGCACTCCAGGAAGATTTGAATAGACTGATGCAGTGGTCGGAGAAGTGGCAGATGCAGTTTAATATAGACAAATGCAAAGTTCTAAATGTTGGACAGGAAAATAACCATACCACATATAAACTAAATAATGTCGATCTTAATATTACGAGTTGCGAAAAACATTTAGGAGTTCTGGTTAGCAGTAATCTGAAACCAAGACAACAGTGCATAAGTGTTCGCAATAAAGCTAACAGAATCCTTGGCTTCATATCAAGAAGCATAAATAATAGAAGTCCTCAGGTTGTTCAACTCTAAATATCCTTGGTTAGGCTTCATTTAGATCATGCTGCACAGTTTTGGTCACCGTATTACAGAATGGATATAAATGCTCTGGAAAACATACAAAGGAGGATGACAAAGTTGATCCCACGTATCAGAAATCTTCCCTATGAGGATAGACTGAGGTCCCTGAATTTACACTCTCTAGAAAGGCGTAGAATTAGGGGGGATATGATTGAGGTGTATAAATGGAAGACAGGAATAAATAAAGGAGATGTAAATAGTGTGCTGTAAATATCTAACCAAGACAGGACTCACAGCAATGGTTTTAAGTTGGAGAAATTTAGATTCAGGAAGGATATAGGAAAGCACTGGTTTGGTAATAGAGTTGTGGATGAGTGGAACAAACTCCCGAGTACAGTTATTGAGGCTAAAACGTTGTGTAGTTTTAAAAATAGGTTAGATAAATACATGAGTGGGTGTGGGTGGGTGTGAGTTGGACCTGACTAGCTTGTGCTACTAGGTCAGTTGTCGTGTTCCTTCCTTAAGTGAATGTGACCTGCCCTGACTAGGCTGGGGCATTGGCTTAAGCCGGTAGGAGACTTGGACCTGCCTCGCATGGGCCAGTAGGCCTTCTGCAGTGTTCCTTCTTTCTTTTGTTCTTATGTGTGTTGAGGACACCCAAGTCTCCAGTCTTCAGGGCGTGACAAAGTTATGCTTTGTAACTAGTCACTAGTGACCCAGTAACACTGCTATCATGGTCACTAGTGACCCAGTAACACTGCTATCATGGTCACTAGTGACCCAGTAACACTGCTATCATGGTCACTAGTGACCCAGTACCACTGCTATCATGGTCACTAGTGACCCAGTAACACTGCTATCATGGTCACTAGTGAGTCAGTAACACTGCTATCATGGTCACTAGTGACCCAGTAACACTGCTATCATGGTCACTAGTGACCCAGTAACACTGCTATCATGGTCACTAGTGACCCAGTAACACTGCTATCATGGTCACTAGTGAGTCAGTAACACTGCTATCATGGTCACTAGTGACCCAGTAACACTGCTATCATGGTCACTAGTGAGCACGTAACACTGCTATCATGGTCACTAGTGACCCAGTAACACTGCTATCATGGTCACTAGTGACCCAGTAACACTGCTATCATGGTCACTAGTGAGTCAGTAACACTGCTATCATGGTCACTAGTGACCCAGTAACACTGCTATCATGGTCACTAGTGACCCATTAACACTGCTATCATGGTCACTAGTGACCCAGTAACACTGCTATCATGGTCACTAGTGACCCAGTAACACTGCTATCATGGTCACTAGTGACCCAGTAACACTGCTATCATGGTCACTAGTGACCCAGTAACACTGCTATCATGGTCACTAGTGAGTCAGTAACACTGCTATCATGGTCACTAGTGAGTCAGTAACACTGCTATCATGGTCACTAGTGAGTCAGTAACACTGCTATCATGGTCACTAGTGAGTCAGTAACACTGCTATCATGGTCACTAGTGACCCAGTAACACTGCTATCATGGTCACTAGTGACCCAGTAACACTGCTATCATGGTCACTAGTGACCCAGTAACACTGCTATCATGGTCACTAGTGAGTCAGTAACACTGTTATCATGGTCACTAGTGCCCCAGTAACACTGCTATCATGGTCACTAGTGAGTCAGTAACACTACTATCATGGTCACTAGTGACCCAGTAACACTGCTATCATGGTCACTAGTGAGTCAGTAACACTACTATCATGGTCACTAGCGACCCAGTAACACTGCTATCATGGTCACTAGTGACCCAGTAACACTGCTATCATGGTCACTAGTGACCCAGTAACACTGCTATCATGGTCACTAGTGACCCAGTAACACTGCTATCATGGTCACTAGTGAGTCAGTAACACTGTTATCATGGTCACTAGTGACCCAGTAACACTGCTATCATGGTCACTAGTGAGTCAGTAACACTACTATCATGGTCACTAGTGACCCAGTAACACTGCTATCATGGTCACTAGTGAGTCAGTAACACTGCTATCATGGTCACTAGCGACCCAGTAACACTGCTATCATGGTCACTAGTGAGTCAGTAACACTGCTATCATGGTCACTAGTGACCCAGTAACACTGCTATCATGGTCACTAGTGACCCAGTAACACTGCTATCATGGTCACTAGTGAGTCAGTAACACTGCTATCATGGTCACTAGTGACCCAGTAACACTGCTATCATGGTCACTAGTGAGTCAGTAACACTGCTATCATGGTCACTAGTGACCCAGTAACACTGCTATCATGGTCACTAGTGAGTCAGTAACACTGCTATCATGGTCACTAGTGAGTCAGTAACACTGCTATCATGGTCACTAGTGAGTCAGTAACACTGCTATCATGGTCACTAGTGACCCAGTAACACTGCTATCATGGTCACTAGTGACCCAGTAACACTGCTATCATGGACACTAGTGACCCAGTAACACTGCTATCATGGTCACTAGTGAGTCAGTAACACTGCTATCATGGTCACTAGTGACCCAGTAACACTGCTATCATGGTCACTAGTGAGTCAGTAACACTGCTATCATGGTCACTAGTGAGTCAGTAACACTGCTATCATGGTCACTAGTGACCCAGTAACACTGCTATCATGGTCACTAGTGACCCAGTAACACTGCTATCATGGTCACTAGTGAGTCAGTAACACTGCTATCATGGTCACTAGTGAGTCAGTAACACTGCTATCATGGTCACTAGTGAGTCAGTAACACTGCTATCATGGTCACTAGTGACCCAGTAACACTGCTATCATGGTCACTAGTGACCCAGTAACTTTACTATCATGGTCACTAGTGACCCAGTAACACTGCTATCATGGTCACTAGTGAGTCAGTAACACTTATCATGGTCACTAGTGACCCAGTAACACTGCTATCATGGTCACTAGTGAGTCAGTAACACTACTATCATGGTCACTAGTGAGCCAGTAACACTGCTATCATGGTCACTAGTGAGCAAGTAACACTATCATGGTCACTAGTGAGTCAGTAACACTGCTGTCATGGTCACTAGTGACCCAGTAACACTGCTATCATGGTCACTAGTGACCCAGTAACACTGCTATCATGGTCACTAGTGACCCAGTAACACTGCTATCATGGTCACTAGTGACCCAGTACCACTGCTATCATGGTCACTAGTGACCCAGTAACACTGCTATCATGGTCACTAGTGAGTCAGTAACACTGCTATCATGGTCACTAGTGACCCAGTAACACTGCTATCTGTAGACAGCCTGTACTGGCAGAGCACACAGCCTAGCCGTCTGCTCTGACTAGTTCATATTTCGCGGCATCCAGTGCTGCCCTCTGTAGGCCTACCTAGGTCGGTGGGACACACAGTCCACCCTCTCTCACTCCCGCTTCGACCGACTTGAGGTACACAGGTACTCCCCCTCCACAGACTGGCTTGCGGTCACTTCCTCACACTGCCCGTTGTGTACTCACTCCTACCCGATTAAAGCCAATCTAGTCCACGGCCGTATCATTGCTACCTACGCTACCTTCATCGGCACTAAACCGCTGTTCAACAGTAAGAACAGCAATAACAGTGGTGACAGCGGAGTCAGCGGCCTTGTGAGCCTCTTCAGGGTGGAGGGGATCGGTCGACACCAGTCAACATCATCCGTCGTCATCCAACGCACCTGCTAGCCTAAAGAGTTATCTGCTACTCCCAGCGTCTTGACGGGACCCGAGATAGATCTTCGTCCTAGATTTTTCCCACAAAATCTGGACATAGGCATCACGGCGTCATCTCCAGCCTTAGCAGTCACGTGTTCACCTCATCACCCTCTCTACAGCCCTTCAACACTCTCCAGCACCATTCTCCTGCCTCCTACAGCGTCCCTACGCCCTTCTCAGCTACAAGAAGTAGAGGTGAGGTCGTTAGTGTGTTGGCTTCGTGTGGCTCCACGAGTGACCACGAGGCAGCTCTCGGGTTGGTTTATACCCTAATCAGCGTGTAAACACACCAGCCCTCTATACAGCCTTATCTGCTAGGCAAAGACGTCCTTCTCGCCGTCCATGTGTGTTGTGTTCTTCCCAGTTTCCTCCAAGAAGTTCTACCTGGCTTAGCCACGTGGGAACCCAGTTGGCTTAGCCCCTAAGCCAGCAAAGTTCAGCGTCTACAGCAGCTCGTGACTCATTATAGTGTCTACTACTACTCAGCGCCTACGTATCTCCAGCCAGTGCAGTTTTTTTTTTGTGTTGCCCAGTTTAAAAAAATTTTTTTTTTTTTCCCTTTCCCTTGTTGTTTTATTCCCAGTTCATCACCAGTTCTGTTTTCCCCAGTGATTTGTTACAGTAAAACTTACTCGTCCCAGTTCAAAGTTTCACTTAAGCTTGTTTTTAGCACGTTCGAGTAGTGCAGTAAATGTTTTGTTCTCCGTGTGCTGAAGCCGCAGTCAGTCAGCGCGCCCAGACACGCTTGCCAGTGTAAACAACCATACACCAGCTGTGGTTCACGCCGGGTACCCACGTCTAATATCTTATACCTCCACAGAGTTACTCCGGTCCTTCCTGTTCTTCCCAAGTCCTTTCTGATATTTTTTTTTCTACGACATTGAAGCCCCATAGCAGTATACAAATGCTACGAGGCGTGTAGTGTCACTAGAACATCACTGAAAGTTCCAGCACCTGCCGTACCTTCGTCCACCTGCACTCAAAGTTAAGTAAACAGTGACTTACCTAGCATTTCCTAATATTTTGTGACATTATTTAACTGTCCTGCACCAATACAGTTAGTTACTGAAGCCATACTTCAGTAAATTGTTCAGTGTCATCAGTGCACATTTTGCCATTTACCTACAGCTTAAATTTTGTGAATTTATTTTTGCACTCCTACATTTTAAATTCCAGTTTTTTTCTATTCTGCTTCTTGCACCTCAGTTATTGATTTAAATTGTTCAGTGTTAACCATTTATACAATTTACCTCTCACATACAGTTTTCATGTAATTCCTGTGTGCTGTTATTTTTTTTTTTAGTTGCACCTGCAAGTTAGCCACAGATTGTTGACACCCCTGCACTGTTTTGTTTGTTAGTTTTTTTTTATAAGTGTAATCTTCAAGTACTTAAGTATTAGTATATTCTACCTGCAGTCATACAATCTGTGCCTAGCCCATTAAATTTTTTTTTTTCTGTTCCCCCATTTTTTTTTGCTCTACATATATTCTATGTTTTATCAGTGAATATTCACCTATGTGCATTGCTTTTTGCTATTTTATATACCCAAGTCATTGAGTGTATTTTTGGGAACCTGCTTATTTACCATTAATTACCAAAATTCCTTGTGAAGTTAATTAATTTTGACCTTGAGATTGTGCAAATTTTTTTTTCTTTTTGCCAGTGTACACCCTGCTAACACCAGTTAACCTTTGCCATATTCTTGAATTTAATAATTTGCATTTTTATTAATTTTATTTTGTGTGCAATATAGCAATTCTGGTCAGTGTATTTTTTTTTTGTGTGATTTTTGGCACTATTCCATACTCTGATATCTTTTTTGTGCCAACTTCCCTTGTGCAAGTGAATTACCTTTTTTTTGCGTTTCAATTTGCTACTGCTAGCACCCGCAATCTTTTTAAACTGTGCTTGCAGCACAGTTTAGTGTTGTGTAGTACCTGATTTATTTTAATTTTGTGCAATTTTTGCTACCAGTGTTTACAGTTCAACTCCTTTTCATAAATTTTGTTGCCAGATTCCTGGTGAAATTATTGACTATCCTTAGCTTCATTTTGTGCACTTCCCTGTAGTACATTCACTTGCATACATCTCTTATTTTGTTTTCAGAGTGTATCACTATTTCCCTTTTTATTGTTGTTTTGCTCAAATTATTTCTATCACTAAGCAGTTTACCTAGTACTGTGGTGCTGAGTTCTCTTTGACTCTGCTTTGAATTGTAGCCAGTGCATACCATTTCTTGCTCTGACCTGTTTACCATCTTCGTGACCTACTTGCATTTCAACAATTGACGTCATGACTAAGACACGCAGTGGCCATGCCGTTACCCCAGATTCTGCTGGTGCCAGCAATGGTGCCTCAGCCAGAGTGAGCACGCGGCAGGGCATCGAAGCCCCAGCGACAGTTGGTCAACTTGTGGCTCAAGCCTCGACCACCAGTGGGCCGGCTCATCGTCCATACCTGACCCTTATTTTTGACGGTCGTGCAAATAGTTTAGAGCCATGGCTGCAGTCAGTCGAGGCGACTGTTCAGGCTCTATTTGATAGCCCAACGGATACACAGTACATTCGTGCTGCTGTTGCAGCAGTGGATCTCACCCAGGGTGATATAGGTGCCTTTGTGCAGCTCAAGCGCGTTTGTAAGATTCAGTCTTGGGGTGAACTTAAGGAGGAATTTAGGCGTTATTTTCGGCGTAGTCGCCAACGCCATTACATTGACATCGTTACCAGCGTCTTGGCCGAATGTCAATACCGGCACGAAAGCCCCCTGGCTTGCGTTTGCCGTTTCGAGCAAGCCGCCACGGACTTTACTGATGCCGTCAACTCCACTAAGTGGGCGGATGGTGATGGCCGTATGGCTATTAAAGACATCATCCCCATGCTGGCTGTCGGCATCATGCGGAGGGATTCCGCCCCTAACCTCTGGGCTGCCATTGATGCGCTAGGGCTCGGCCCTCAGCACGACGTCCTGGGTGCATATGACGCCATCGACTCGCTCAAGCCGCCTTCCGAGCAAGGCAAGGTTTGCCGCTTTGCGGATGATCCCCTACCCATCCTTGCAGCGCCGTCCGCAGTGACCCCGCGGTCGCAGCCGGAAGTCACTTTTGCTGCTGCTGTCAGACAGCCAACCCACAAAGGTTCTAACCCCAGTCCCACTAATACGCGCCTAAGTAAAAATAGCGACCACAGTAACAACAGTCGGTCTTATACAAAAAGGCAGTCATCGACTTCCTGGACCAGGGCGAAACGTCGCCAGCAGACACCACCCCCCAACCTCACCCGCTAAGCGTGTAGTGACTTGTTTCAACTGTGGCAAACGAGGGCACTACCGATCTGAGTGTTACAAACTTAAGTCCCCGCAAAGTAACCGTCACAGTCCCCACGCTCAGTATCAACGTAACCGTCACCGTCCCCATGCCCAGTCTCGCGAGGGAATCTGTGTTTATCACAACACTTCCAGTCATACCTCCCATCAGTGTAACAAGCTGCGAAGTATGCTGACAGCTGAGTGGAGCAAGCAGTCGTCGCGCAATGCACATGCTCGTAGAAGCCCTTCCACTAGTTCGGGGGAAGAGGCGCGTCCGCAAAACCAGCGAAAGACGTAGTAACCCTGTCGGAGTCGCTGTATTCCGTCCCTGTCCGCAATGCATTCGCCGCCCTGGGCAGTGATACGCTTGCCGACAGTGAGGAAACCGAGTGTCTTGACGTTGTTGCTGAGACTCTTACCGTACCTTCCAGGTCGAGCCTCGTCAACAAGTGTCGAGCCTCGAGCAGCTGTGACTCCGGGGATCTCGTCGGCCTGTCATGCCTTCATGTTCGGTATGACAACCCATGTGGACCGCTCATCGAGTCCACTGTCCACAATAAGCCTGTTCAGCTTTTCCTAGACACAGGTTCGGTGGTTAACATTGTCCGCTCCACCTTTTTCCGAGACATTGGCCTTCACGCGGCCATGTTGACAGAGCCATCTGCCATTCAGACCTTGAGAGGAGTCTCAGGTAAACCGCTGACGGTTCGCGGTCGCACAACGCTAGAATTTGTGGTCCAGGGTCACAAGCTGTCCGCAAAATTCTTAGTCGTAGATGGTATTGTTTTCCATGGTGACCTGCTCATAGGGTTCAAAACCATGGCAGATCTTAGGATCCGTTTAGATCCAGCTGAGTGGAAAGCGGAATTCAACGGAGTGGATGTGCCCTTCTGGGGCGTGCGCTTAGGATCCACTACGTGCTACTCCGTCTCAGAGTACGCACAGTGCCTAGAATCGTTGGAAACCGGTGGTTTC
The DNA here is from genome assembly GCF_038502225.1 of Cherax quadricarinatus. Lineage (NCBI taxonomy): Eukaryota > Metazoa > Arthropoda > Malacostraca > Decapoda > Parastacidae > Cherax > Cherax quadricarinatus. The sequence goes on from NC_091363.1 coordinate 7,558,279, forward strand.
CATAGCACATTCTCCCCGGGGTCGGTCTCTCGTCCTGATCGACCTCGTAGTAGAGCTCGTTGCCCATCACCTCCTGGCCATCAGCGCGTAGTTACCAGTGAAACCCAGTCTGGGGACGCCCAGTCTAACCTTCACTCTAACTCTGACGCTGTTGTAGAGACCAGCAGTTGTCAAGCCGCAGTATCCCTGTCGGCAGGCGACTGTCTGACTCGTGTCATGGCATCAGCGAGCAGAGTTACTGCTTGTACAAAGTATGACGTCACTTTGTCAGCTAACTCGCTCACTCCTGTTACGGTGTACGTGAGCAGAGCTTTTGAAGGAGACCATGTGCTGGTTGACAACGACACATGCCGAGTCAAGGGCCTCTCCCTTGAACCATCCTTGCACACAGTGCAACGTGGTAAGTTGCAAGTCCTTGTTGTCAACATGCATAGTCGAGAATTTCCCCTGCGGAAGAATACCTCACTTGTTGACCTTGTCAGATTCCCTCTCCCGGTGAGAGTGGAGGGTGAAGCCCCAGCTGACTTCCTTGTGAGTGCAGTTCTCCCAGGCGAGTCTGCTGCTGACTCTTCCAACACCCGGCCAGTGCAGGAAGATGATCTAGCTTTGACAGACTATCCTGAAGAGGTTCCAAAACTTCTCCAGGTTCTCAATCGTGCACGTTCTGCAGTTGCACTAGATGGTGAGTCAATGGGTTTGACCTCACTGATCTCTCACCGTATTCCACTTGACAAAGGTACTAAACCCATTTATGTACCTGCGTATCGCCTGCCACATGCGCAAAGAGTCTTCGCCGAAGAACTCATTACACGGATGCTCCGTGATGGAGTTATTGAGGAGTCCACTTCCCCGTGGAATGCTCCCCTTATTCTGGTTCCCAAGAAAGACGGAACCTGGCGCCCTGTTATCGATTACAGGAAACTGAATGCATGTACCATCCCAGACCGTTTTCCATTGCCAGTTCTGAACGACCTGTTGCAGAACATCGGCGATAATAAGGTCTTTTCAACTCTTGATCTTCTTCAAGGGTTCTGGCAGATCCCCCTCGATGATGAGAGTAGAGAGTTGACAGCTTTCTCTACTCCAACTGGTCATTACCAGTTCAGGAGGATGCCCTTCGGCTTGCGCGGAAGCCCAATCACGTTTAGTCGTTTGATGACGACAATTTTCCGTACCCTCCTAGGTGGCACGCTCATGGTCTACCTGGATGATCTCATAGTCATGTCACAAGATGTCCCGTCACATCTTGAGAAACTTGACAGGGTATTGGACAGGCTAGCTCAGGCAAATCTTAAGGTAAAGCTCTCCAAATGTCATTTCCTCCGGAAGGAAATAAAATTTCTGGGTCACGTAGTAACTCAGAATGGCATAAAGACGGACGAGTCTAAAATCTCGGCCGTGCAGAAATTCCCCAGACCCATGACGGCGGATGCAGTCCGGTCCTTCATAGGCCTGGCGGGTTTCTACCGCACCTTTATCGCAGGTTTCTCCACCATTGCTGCACCCCTGACACGCTTACTCAAGAAGGATGCCCCTTTTGAGTGGACGTGCGATCAGGAACGAGCTTTTGTCATTCTTAAGAACAAGTTAACATCAGCCCCAACCCTTAGATTCCCTGATTTCACCAAGGCATTTACCTTGACGACTGATGCCAGCAAAGTTGGCATCGGTGCAGTCTTGTCACAAGAATCTAATGGGAAGCAACAGCCTATTGCCTATGCTAGCCGTGTTCTTACTAAAGCGGAAGTCAATTATTCAGTGACAGAGCTAGAAGCTTTAGCCATTGTATGGGCCCTGAGTCATTTTCGGGATATCATCTATCATTATCCTATCAAGATTTATACAGATCATTTACCCTTATTGGCCCTTTTTGCAAATAAGAACCTCTCGGGAAAGCATGCTCGGTGGTCGCTCACGTTCAATGACTACAACCCTGAAATTTGCTATGTCCCAGGTAAGCAAAATGTTGTAGCTGACGCCCTGTCGAGACATATAGCATTCGTGAGTGTCGGCAATTCGTTCTCTGTTGAGGATCTCGAGAGAGCCCAACGACAGGACCCTGTGTGGTCTCCAGTCCTTCGTTTCCTTACCAAGGAGGACGTTGACTTACAGGTCAAGTCTCCCGTTCCACTGAAGGATTTAGTGGTCAACCAAGGAGTACTGTGCCGTGTTGCACAGCTGGTGGACCCCGGCAGAACCGTATACCAACTGGTGATACCAGAGTCCATGATACCAGCTACTCTTAGGTTGATCCACAATGTCCCAGGTGTAGCGCACCCCGGGAAGGACCGCAGTATCAAACAGGCACGAATGAAATATTTCTGGCCTAAGATGGCATCGGACATTGCCAAGCATGTACACCAGTGTGTTGTCTGCCTACAGCACAAGGGTACCATTACAGGTCCTAACCCCATTCTAAAGTATCCCATTACAAAGGAGCCCTGGGAGAGAACTTCTGTCGACCTGTTGACGAACTTCTCGACCTCGGAGAAGGGAAATAAGCACCTGCTTGTAATGGTAGATAACTTGACGCGGTACAGTGAATTAGTACCCATTCCTGATAAAACCGCTGAAACGGTCGCTAGTGCTTTCCGTGAGCATGTTGTTCTTCGTCATACTTGCCCACGTGTCCTTCTGTCAGACAATGGGTCTGAGTTTATAAATGGCATAATGCAGGATCTTTGCTCCAGATTCAACATTCATCAAGCGCCAGTAGCTCCACGCCACCCTGCGAGTAATGGTCTTGCTGAACGTACAAATCGCAAAGTCCTGGAGGTGCTCAGAGTAACCGTTAACCCAAGTTGTACTACATGGGATGAGGCTATCCCAGATGTTCAGTGTACATTAAATTCCTCCCTCAACAGCTCGATCGGTGAGACACCTCATTTTGCTTTGTATGGCTATGACAAGCGCTTACCATATGAAATTCTGTTTACTCCACCTAGACCTACTTACGATACTGATAACCCCAGTGTAGTAAAGATGAGGACAACGCAGCTTGTCTTCCAGCGGGTACGAGAGAACCTTATGAAAGCTACTGATAGGTTCACGTCAGAGCGCAATGCCCGCGCCAAGGAAAGCAAAGTGGAACCAGGTTGCAAAGTTATGTTGCTCAACCCAGTGCAGACCCCAGGTATGCACAAACTTGTCCCAAAGTTTGTGGGTCCTTACCGTGTCCTACGACAGCTCCGTGGCAATAAGTTCGAGGTGAGGGAGATTGCTACGGGAGCTATCAAGGAAGCCCACCTTGATCACATGAAGTATGTGGACCATATGCAGGCCGAAGTAGAGCTGGAGGCGCGTGCGTTGCAACGCCACGATCAGACTAATGTTAGGGACAAACCGTCTACCCCTTCTCCCACTACTGCTGGTACGGAAGACGGCCCAGTAAGGCTCCATACTTATGGCCTGCGACCCAGGACAACAGTACATTTCTGTGACATTGACGTACCTACTGACTTGTCCGACTCCTACGCTAGTTATGCTAATTGTTTGCTTGCAGAAATGGGTATAAATGCACACACATTGTATAGCTAGGCGATAATAGTCAGGGTGGACAACATCATGTAATTATGTAAATACTTTTAGAAGGGTACCCAGAGTGTAATGAATTCCATGGATATAGTATTATTGTATGTATGTGCACCAGTGTTTTTTTTAACTAAAGGAAAAAGCCTGTATTACGGTCAGGGCAGTGCTGCCCTCTGAGTTACATGTCACACCTTAGGAAATGCTACTGTCAGTCATTGTTTGCAGATGTGAGCGTGCAACAACGTTAGTAGACGAGTGGTCAACTGATGTTCAGCCCTGCGGACAACCTGTATATAGAAGATTTTAGTTCCAGTGCTGACGTCTCCCGGCTCTCTACTCGATGAAACAGCGCGGGCAAACCAGTTTTCTCTTCCCCTGGATGGGAGAGTTTTTTTTTTGCCTGTTGCATTTTTTTGTCCATTTTTTATTTACTAGTGAGCGAAAGCCAGTCCCTCTCTGGGGTAGCTAGTGTAATTCCTTTATACCTATGGGCCCACCAGTATTGTCGCGTCGGGACGACGCGAGGTGCGTGGCCGAGCAAATGTAGACAGCCTGTACTGGCAGAGCACACAGCCTAGCCGTCTGCTCTGACTAGTTCATATTTCGCGGCATCCAGTGCTGCCCTCTGTAGGCCTACCTAGGTCGGTGGGACACACAGTCCACCCTCTCTCACTCCCGCTTCGACCGACTTGAGGTACACAGGTACTCCCCCTCCACGGACTGGCTTGCGGTCACTTCCTCACACTGCCCGTTGTGTACTCACTCCTACCCGATTAAAGCCAATCTAGTCCACGGCCGTATCATTGCTACCTACGCTACCTTCATCGGCACTAAACCGCTGTTCAACAGTAAGAACAGCAATAACATATCATGGTCACTAGTGACCCAGTAACACTGCTATCATGGTCACTAGTGACCCAGTAACACTGCTATCATGGTCACTAGTGAGTCAGTAACACTGCTATCATGGTCACTAGTGACCCAGTAACACTGCTATCATGGTCACTAGTGAGCAAGTAACACTGCTATCATGGTCACTAGTGACCCAGTAACACTGCTATCATGGTCACTAGTGACCCAGTAACACTGCTATCATGGTCACTAGTGAGTCAGTAACACTGCTATCATGGTCACTAGTGACCCAGTAACACTGCTATCATGGTCACTAGTGACCCATTAACACTGCTATCATGGTCACTAGTGACCCAGTAACACTGCTATCATGGTCACTAGTGACCCAGTAACACTGCTATCATGGTCACTAGTGACCCAGTAACACTGCTATCATGGTCACTAGTGACCCAGTAACACTGCTATCATGGTCACTAGTGAGTCAGTAACACTGCTATCATGGTCACTAGTGAGTCAGTAACACTGCTATCATGGTCACTAGTGAGTCAGTAACACTGCTATCATGGTCACTAGTGAGTCAGTAACACTGCTATCATGGTCACTAGTGACCCAGTAACACTGCTATCATGGTCACTAGTGACCCAGTAACACTGCTATCATGGTCACTAGTGACCCAGTAACACTGCTATCATGGTCACTAGTGAGTCAGTAACACTGTTATCATGGTCACTAGTGCCCCAGTAACACTGCTATCATGGTCACTAGTGAGCCAGTAACACTGCTATCATGGTCACTAGTGACCCAGTAACACTGCTATCATGGTCACTAGTGAGTCAGTAACACTACTATCATGGTCACTGGTGAGCCAGTAACACTGCTAGCATGGTCACTAGTGACCCAGTAACACTGCTATCATGGTCACTAGTGAGCCAGTAACACTGCTATCATGGTCACTAGTGACCCAGTAACACTGCTATCATGGTGACTAGTGAGTCAGTAACACTGCTATCATGGTCACTAGTGAGTCAGTAACACTGCTATCATGGTCACTAGTGAGTCAGTAACACTACTACTGCTAGCATGGTCACTAGTGACCCAGTAACACTGCTATCATGGTCACTAGTGAGTCAGTAACACTGCTATCATGGTCACTAGCGACCCAGTAACACTGCTATCATGGTCACTAGTGAGTCAGTAACACTGCTATCATGGTCACTAGTGACCCAGTAACACTGCTATCATGGTCACTAGTGACCCAGTAACACTGCTATCATGGTCACTAGTGAGTCAGTAACACTGCTATCATGGTCACTAGTGACCCAGTAACACTGCTATCATGGTCACTAGTGAGTCAGTAACACTGCTATCATGGTCACTAGTGACCCAGTAACACTGCTATCATGGTCACTAGTGAGTTAGTAACACTGCTATCATGGTCACTAGTGAGTCAGTAACGCTACTATCATGGTCACTAGTGAGCCAGTAACACTGCTATCATGGTCACTAGTGACCCAGTAACACTGCTATCATGGTCACTAGTGACCCAGTAACACTGATATCATGGACACTAGTGAGTCAGTAACACTACTATCATGGTCACTAGTGAGTCAGTAACACTACTATCATGGTCACTAGTGAGTCAGTAACACTACTATCATGGTCACTAGTGAGTCAGTAACACTGCTATCATGGTCACTTGTAAGCCAGTAACACTACTATCATGGTCACTTGTAAGCCAGTAACACTGCTATCATGGTCACTAGTGAGTCAGTAACACTACTATCATGGTCACTTGTAAGCCAGTAACACTGCTATCATGGTCACTTGTAAGCCAGTAACACTACTATCATGGTCACTAGTGAGCAAGTAACACTACTATCATGGTCAATAGTGAGTCAGTAACACTGCTATCATGGTCACTAGTGAGCAAGTAACACTACTATCATGGTCACTAGTGACCCAGTAACACTGCTATCATGGTCATTAGTGAGTCAGTAACACTGATGTCATGGTCACTAGTGAGTCAGTAACACTGCTATCATGGTCACTAGTGAGTCAGTAACACTACTATCATGGTCACTAGTGAGCCAGTAACACTGCTATCATGGTCACTAGTGAGCAAGTAACACTATCATGGTCACTAGTGAGTCAGTAACACTGCTGTCATGGTCACTAGTGAGTCAGTTACACTGCTATCATGGTCACTAGTGAGTCAGTAACACTGCTATCATGGTCACTAGTGAGTCAGTAACACTGCTATCATGGTCACTAGTGAGTCAGTAACACTGCTGTCATGGTCACTAGTGAGTCAGTAACACTGCTATCATGGTCACTAGTGAGCAAGTAACACTGCTATCATGGTCACTAGTGAGTCAGTAACACTATCATGGTCACTAGTGAGTCAGTAACACTACTATCATGGTCACTAGTGAGCCAGTAACACTGCTATCATGGTCACTAGTGACCCAGTAACTTTACTATCATGGTCACTAGTGAGCAAGTACCACTACTATCATGGTCACTAGTGAGCCAGTAACACTACTATCATGGTCACTAGTAAGCCAGTAACACTACTATCATGGTCACTAGTAAGCCAGTAACACTACTATCATGGTCACTAGTAAGCCAGTAACACTACTATCATGGTCACTAGTGAGTCTATAACATTGCTATCATGGTCACTAGTGAGTCTATAACATTGCTATCATGGTCATGACTCTATAACATTGCTATCATGGTCATGAGTGAGTCTATAACATTGCTATCATGGTCATGAGTGAGTATAACATTACTATCATGGTGCTATCATGGTCATGAGTGAGTCTATAACATTGCTATCATGGTCATGAGTGAGTCTATAACATTACTATCATGGTCATGAGTGGGTATAACATTGCTATCATGGTCATGAGTCTATAACATTGCTATCATGGTCATGAGTCTATAACATTGCTATCATGGTCATGAGTGAGTCTATAACATTACTATCATGGTCATGAGTGAGTCTATAACATTGCTATCATGGTCATGAGTCTATAACATTGCTATCATGGTCATGAGTGAGTCTATAACATTGCTATCATGGTCATGAGTGAGTCTATAACATTGCTATCATGGTCATGAGTGAGTCTATAACATTGCTATCATGGTCATGAGTGAGTCTATAACATTGCTATCATGGTCATGAGTCTATAACATTGCTATCATGGTCATGAGTCTATAACATTGCTATCATGGTCATGAGTGAGTCTATAACATTGCTATCATGGTCATGAGTCTATAACATTGCTATCATGGTCATGAGTCTATAACATTGCTATCATGGTCATGAGTCTATAACATTGCTATCATGGTCATGAGTCTATAACATTGCTATCATGGTCATGAGTCTATAACATTGCTATCATGGTCATGAGTGAGTCTATAACATTGCTATCATGGTCATGAGTGAGTCTATAACATTGCTATCATGGTCATGAGTGAGTCTATAACATTGCTATCATGGTCATGAGTGAGTCTATAACATTGCTATCATGGTCATGAGTCTATAACATTACTATCATGGTCATGAGTGAGTCTATAACATTGCTATCATGGTCATGAGTGAGTCTATAACATTGCTATCATGGTCATGAGTCTATAACATTACTATCATGGTCATGAGTGAGTCTATAACATTACTATCATGGTCATGAGTGAGTCTATAACATTACTATCATGGTCATGAGTGAGTCTATAACATTACTATCATGGTCATGAGTGAGTCTATAACATTACTATCATGGTCATGAGTGAGTCTATAACATTACTATCATGGTCATGAGTGAGCAAGCAAATATATGTATATATATGCTCATCTTGAGCGAACCGTTGTCATTATGGGCCGGCGGGCAGCCAGCAGCAACAGCCTGGTTGACCAAGCAACCAACAGACAAGCCTGGCCCAGGGCCGGGCTGCCAAAGTAGAAAAACTCTGGACACCCATCTAAGGTATGTCTTACCGATCTTTCCTCCTTAACCTGGTTATGGTCCCTCCGTCGCATTATGTGCTATCTGGAGAGAGTTTATCTGGAGAGAGTTCCGGGGGTCAACGCCCCCGCGGCCCGGTCTGTGACCAGGCCTCCTTAGGTCAGTGTCCCAGGATGCGACCCACACCAGTCGACTAACACCCAGGCACCCATTTTACTGATGGGGAACATAGACAACAGGTGGAAAGAAACACGTCCAATGTTTCTACTCTGGCTGGGAATCGAACCCAGGCCCTCACCGTGTGAAGCGAGAGCGTTAACCACCAGGCCACCAGAACCCCTCCAGGCCATATAATATCAACAGTCTAATTGATCAGGTCATCAATCTAGAGACCAGCTGAGGGTTGTACAATTAACCCAGAGTCTACAAGAGTCATACTGCACCTCTCTTCTTATATCACTCTTATTACAAACACTATACATTAGTCCCTATTAATGTGGTGACAACACAGCCACAGGGATGTACTTCTTCAGTTACAGAATTGTCAGGAAGTAGAATAGTCTGGAAAGTGATGTAGTGGACGCAGGATCCATACACAGCTTTAAGAAGAGGTATGATAAAGCTCATGGAGCAGGGAGAGTAACCTAGGGGCGACCAGTGAAGAGGCGAGGCCAGGAGCTATGACTCGACCCCTCCAACCACAATTAGGTGAACGAGAGAGAGAGAGAGAGAGAGAGAGAGAGAGAGAGAGAGAGAGAGAGAGAGAGAGAGAGAGAGAGAGAGAGAGAGAGAGAGAGAGAGAGAGAGAGAGAGCACACACACACACACACACACACACACATGAAGATTGGGGAGGGGCAAAGAAGACCGCAGACAGAGTATAGGCTAGGTGGACAAAGACTACAGACCTCACTCAGGGAGAAAGATCTTGGGGTGACCATAACACCGAGCACGTCACCGGAGGCACACATCAACCAAATAACTGCTGCAGCATACGGGCGCCTGGCAAACCTGAGAATAGCGTTCCGATACCTTACTAAGGAATCGTTCAAGACACTGTACACTGTGTATGTTAGGCCCATACTGGAGTATGCAGCACCAGTCTGGAACCCACACCTGGTCAAGCACGTCAAGAAGTTAGAGAAAGTACAAAGGTTTGCAACAAGGCTAGTTCCAGAGCTCAGGGGAATGTCGTATGAGGGAGGGTTGAGGGAAATCGGACTGACGACACTGGAGGACAGAAGGGTCAGGGGAGACATGATAACGACATACAAGATACTGCGGGGAATAGACAAGGAGGACAGAGACAGTATGTTCCAGAGAGGGGACACAGAAACAAGGGATCATAATTGGAAGCTGAAGACTCAGACGAGTCACAGGGACGTTAGGAAGTATTTCTTCAGTCATAGAGTCGTCAGGAAGTGGAATAGTCTAGTAAGTGAAGTAGTGGAGGCAGGAACCATACATAGTTTTAAGAAGAGGTATGACAAAGTTCAGGAAGCAGAGAGGGAGAGGACCTAGTAGTGATCAGTGAAGAGGCGGGGCCAGGAGCTGAGTATCGACCCCTGCAACCACAATTAGGTGAGTACACACCTACACCTTTGATAGACCAAGTGTCTATCGACAAGTGCCTGCGACGGATGTTAACTAAAAATTACACGCAAATGCAGAGGGAGGGAGGGAGGGAGGGAGGGAGGGAGAGAGAGAGAGAGAGAGAGAGAGAGAGAGAGAGAGAGAGAGAGAGAGAGAGAGAGAGAGAGAGAGAGAGAGAGAGAGAGAGAGAGAGAGAGAGAGAGAGAGAGAGAGGGAGGGAGGGATCTGTCATTTCAGCAGAGCCTTCAACATAGGAGGGATGTGGGTGGCCTTACTGTTATGTACAAGGCCAATATTGTCAAAATACCACACTTGGATCCACTTCGAGGACAGCGCGAAACAAGCTTTTATGCCACAAGACGGGCAGAAAGCAGCAACTTCACTCTGGCTGTACCCTTCTCCAGAACATCACTCCATCTGAGATCATACATACCCAGGATGACTCGAGTATGGAACACATTCGTACAGCATAATGATGTCAACGAGATAACGTCAGTTGATCAAATGAAAATGCTGGCCCACAGATGGCTCCAACTTCATCCTGTTCCCTACTTGTATGTCTCATAACAATAAAAATGCTTTCAAATGAGCTGATGTAGGTAACAGCTCTTAGCTTGTCAATAAAGTTAGGAATCCTTAACCTGTAAATAGCTTGTCAATAAAGCTAGGGATCCTTAACCTTGTCAAACCCTGTGTAAAAAGAAAGAAAGAAAGAAAGAAAGAAAGAGAGAGAGAGAGAGAGAGAGAGAGAGAGAGAGAGAGAGAGAGAGAGAGAGAGGGGGGTAGGGGGGTAGTCCACAAAGCAGACTAGTACATCAGTACTTGGTGGCCACCAGTCTTCGTCACACTAGCTTCACTCTACCACTCATCCCTACAACCAAGGTTCCAGGGACAGTCACACACAACCAAGGTTCCAGGGACAGTCACACAACCAAGGTTCCAGGGACAGTCACACACAACCAAGGTTCCAGGGACAGTCACACACAACCAAGGTTCCAGGGACAGTCACACACAACCAAGGTTCCAGGGACAGTCACACACAACCAAGGTTCCAGGGATGGTCACACACAACCAAGGTTCCAGGGACAGTCACACACAACCAAGCTTCCAGGGACAGTCACACACAACCAAGGTTCCAGGGAGTCACACACAACCAAGGTTCCAGGGACAGTCACACACAACCAAGGTTCCAGGGACAGTCACACACAACCAAGGTTCCAGGGAGGGTCACATACAACCAAGGTTCCAGGGACAGTCACACACAACCAAGGTTCCAGGGACAGTCACACACAACCAAGGTTCCAGGGACAGTCACACACAACCAAGGTTCCAGGGAGGGTCACACACAACCAAGGTTCCAGGGACAGCCACACACAACCAAGGTTCCAGGGACAGTCACACACAACCAAGGTTCCAGGGACAGTCACACACAACCAAGGTTCCAGGGAGGGTCACACACAACCAAGGTTCCAGGGAGGGTCACACACAACCAAGGTACCAGGGAGGGTCACACACAACCAAGGTTCCAGGGAGGGTCACACACAACCAAGGTTCCAGGGAGGGTCACACACAACCAAGGTTCCAGGGAGGGTCACACACAACCAAGGTTCCAGGGACAGTCACACACAACCAAGGTTCCAGGGAGGGTCACACACAACCAAGGTTCCAGGGAGGGTCACACACAACCAAGGTTCCAGGGAGGGTCACACACAACCAAGGTTCCAGGGACAGTCACACACAACCAAGGTTCCAGGGACAGTCACACACAACCAAGGTTCCAGGGAGGGTCACACACAACCAAGGTTCCAGGGACAGTCACACACAACCAAGGTTCCAGGGACAGTCACACACAACCAAGGTTCCAGTGACAGTCACACACAAAAAAGGTTCCAGGGACAGTCACACACAACCAAGGTTCAAGGGAGGGTCACACACAACCAAGGTTCCAGGGACAGTCACACACAACCAAGGTTCCAGGGACAGTCACACACAACCAAGGTTCCAGGGAGGGTCACACACAACCAAGGTTCCAGGGACAGTCACACACAACCAAGGTTCCAGGGAGGGTCACACACAACCAAGGTTCCAGGGACAGTCACACACAACCAAGGTTCCAGGGACAGTCACACACAACCAAGGTTCCAGGGACAGTCACACACAACCAAGGTTCCAGGGACAGTCACACACAACCAAGGTTCCAGGGAGGGTCACACACAACCAAGGTTCCAGGGACAGTCACACACAACCAAGGTTCCAGGGACAGTCACACACAACCAAGGTTCCAGGGACAGTCACACACAACCAAGGTTCCAGGGACAGTCACACACAACCAAGGTTCCAGAGAGGGTCACACACAACCAAGGTTCCAGGGACAGTCACACACAATCAAGGTTCCAGGGACAGTCACACACAACCAAGGTTCCAGGGACAGTCACACACAACCAAGGTTCCAGGTAGGGTCACACACAACCAAGGTTCCAGGGAGGGTCACACACAACCAAGGTTCCAGGGACAGTCACACACAACCAAGGTTCCAGGGACAGTCACACACAACCAAGGTTCCAGGGACAGTCACACACAACCAAGGTTCCAGGGACAGTCACACACAACCAAGGTTCCAGGGACAGTCACACACAACCAAGGTTCCAGGGACAGTCACACACAACCAAGGTTCCAGGGAGGGTCACACACAACCAAGGTTCCAGGGACGGTCACACACAACCAAGGTTCCAGGGACAGTCACACACAACCAAGGTTCTAGGGACAGTCACACACAACCAAGGTTCCAGGGACAGTCACACACAACCAAGGTTCCACGGACAGTCACACACAACCAAGGTTCCAGGGACAGTCACACACAACCAAGGTTCCAGGGACAGTCACACACAACCAAGGTTCCAGGGACAGTCACACACAACCAAGGTTCCAGGGACAGTCACACACAACCAAGGTTCCAGGGACAGTCACACACAACCAAGGTTCCAGGGACAGTCACACACAACCAAGGTTCCAGGGACAGTCACACACAACCAAGGTTCCAGGGACAGTCACACACAACCAAGGTTCCAGGGACAGTCACACACAACCAAGGTTCCAGGGACAGTCACACACAACCAAGGTTCCAGGGACAGTCACACACAACCAAGGTTCCAGGGACAGTCACACACAACCAAGGTTCCAGGGATAGTCACACACAACCAAGGTTCCAGGGACAGTCACACACAACCAAGGTTCCAGGGACAGTCACACACAACCAAGGTTCCAGGGACAGTCACACACAACCAAGGTTCCAGGGACAGTCACACACAACCAAGGTTCCAGGGAGAGTCACACACAACCAATGTTCCAGGGAGAGTCACACACAACCAAGGTTCCAGGGAGGGTCACACACAACAAAGGTTCCAGGGAGGGTCACACACAACCAAGGTTCCAGGGACAGTCACACACAACCAAGGTTCCAGGGACAGTCACACACAACCAAGGTTCCAGGGACATTCACACACAACCAAGGTTCCAGGGACAGTCACACACAACCAAGGTTCCAGGGACAGTCACACACAACCAAGGTTCCAGGGACAGTCACACACAACCAAGGTTCCAGGGACAGTCACACACAACCAAGGTTCCAGGGACAGTCACACACAACCAAGGTTCCAGGGACAGTCACACACAACCAAGGTTCCAGGGACAGTCACACACAACCAAGGTTCCAGGGACAGTCACACACAACCAAGGTTCCAGGGACAGTCACACACAACCAAGGTTCCAGGGACAGTCACACACAACCAAGGTTCCAGGGACAGTCACACACAACCAAGGTTCCAGGGACAGTCACACACAACCAAGGTTCCAGGGACAGTCACACACAACCAAGGTTCCAGGGACAGTCACACACAAACAAGGTTCCAGGGACAGTCACACACAACCAAGGTTCCAGGGAGGGTCACACACAACCAAGGTTCCAGGGAGGGTCACACACAACCAAGGTTCCAGGGACAGTCACACACAACCAAGGTTCCAGGGACAGTCACACACAACCAAGGTTCCAGGGACAGTCACACACAACCAAGGTTCCAGGGACAGTCACACACAACCAAGGTTCCAGGGACAGTCACACACAACCAAGGTTCCAGGGACAGTCACACACAACAAAGGTTCCAGGGACAGTCACACACAACCAAGGTTCCAGGGACAGTCACACACAACCAAGGTTCCAGGGACAGTCACACACAACCAAGGTTCCAGGGACAGTCACACACAACCAAGGTTCCAGGGAGGGTCACACACAACCAAGGTTCCAGGGACAGTCACACACAACCAAGGTTCCAGGGAGGGTCACACACAACCAAGGTTCCAGGGACAGTCACACGCAACCAACGTTCCAGGGACAGTCACACACAACCAAGGTTCCAGAGACAGTCACACACAACCAAGGTTCCAGGGACAGTCACACACAACCAAGGTTCCAGGGACGGTCACATACAACCAAGGTTCCAGGGACAGTCACACACAACCAAGGTTCCAGGGAGGGTCACACACAACCAAGGTTCCAGGGACAGTCACACGCAACCAAGGTTCCAGGGACAGTCACACACACCCAAGGTTCCACGGACAGTCACACACAACCAAGGTTCCAGGGACAGTCACACACAACCAAGGTTCCAAAGACAGTCACACACAACCAAGGTTCCAGGGAGGGTCACATACAACCAAGGTTCCAGGGACAGTCACACACAACCAAGGTTCCAGGGACAGTCACACACAACCAAAGTTCCAGAGACAGTCACACACAACCAAGGTTCCAGAGACAGTCACACACAACCAAGGTTCCAGGGACGGTCACACACAACCAAGGTTCCAGAGACAGTCACACACAACCAAGGTTCCAGGGAGGGTCACACACAACCAAGGTTCCAGGGACAGTCACACACAACCAAGGTTCCAGGGACAGTCACACACAACCAAGGTTCCAGAGACAGTCACACACAACCAAGGTTCCAGGGACGGTCACACACAACCAAGGTTCCAGAGATAGTCACACACAACCAAGGTTCCAGGGACGGTCACATACAACCAAGGTTCCAGGGAGGGTCACACACAACCAAAGTTCCAGGGAGGGTCACACACAACCAAGGTTCCAGGGAGGGTCACACACAGCCAAGGTTCCAGGGATGGTCACACACAACCAAGGTTCCAGGGATGGTCACACACAACCAAGGTTCCAGGGAGGGTCACACACAACCAAAGTTCCAGGGAGGGTCACACACAACCAAGGTTCCAGGGAGGGTCACACACAACCAAGGTTCCAGGGAAGGTCACACACAACCAAGGTTCCATGGATGGTCACACACAACCAAGGTTCCAGGGACAGTCACACACAACCAAGGTTCCAGGGACAGTCACACACAACCAAGGTTCCAGGGAGGGTCACACACAACCAAGGTTCCAGGGACAGTCACACACAACCAAGGTTCCAGGGACAGTCACACACAACCAAGGTTCCAGGGACAGTCACACACAACCAAGGTTCCAGGGAGGGTCACACACAACCAAGGTTCCAGGGAGGGTCACACACAACCAAGGTTCCAGGGAGGGTCACACACAACCAAGGTTCCAGGGAGGGTCACACACAACCAAGGTTCCAGGGACAGTCACACACAACCAAGGTTCCAGGGAGGGTCACACACAACCAAGGTTCCAGGGAGGGTCACACACAACCAAGGTTCCAGGGAGGGTCACACACAACCAAGGTTCCAGGGACAGTCACACACAACCAAGGTTCCAGGGACAGTCACACACAACCAAGGTTCCAGGGACAGTCACACACAACCAAGGTTCCAGGGACAGTCACACACAACCAAGGTTCCAGGGAGGGTCACACACAACCAAGGTTCCAGGGAGGGTCACACACAACCAAGGTTCCAGGGAGGGTCACACACAACCAAGGTTCCAGGGAGGGGTCACACACAACCAAGGTTCCAGGGACAGTCACACACAACCAAGGTTCCAGGGAGGGTCACACACAACCAAGGTTCCATGGAGGGTCACACACAACCAAGGTTCCAGGGAGGGTCACACACAACCAAGGTTCCAGGGACAGTCACACAATGAGTCAGGTTAAGGGGAGACATAATGAGATACACAATCTATGACTTATCCACACTCAGACATATACGAGGACACAGACACACACAAATACATCAATCGTAACAATACAAAATCATCTACATAAAGTCAGCAGTAACGTTCCCCAGAATACCACCGACGCTCCCACCAAACATTCTCTACCATTATGTCCCATTATATAATATTAATTAAAAAGTTCGCCCCTTTGCCAACTGTTAAACATAATACACACACACACACACACACACACACACACACACACACACACATATATATATATATATATATATATATATATATATATATATATATATATATATATATATATATATATATATATATATATATATATAGTGCCGAATATGTA